>NC_142811.1:42165874-42443374 GCF_049724085.1 Artemia sp. Qi Xiang Cuo | reverse complement strand
GCTTTTGTGTGTGTAAGTTTTGACGTGTGTGTGTGTAAGTTTTCGTGTGTGGAAAAATTTAGAAGTGTCCAACTCAGAAAAGCCCGAAAACGTAATTTACATATCCCAAATCATAAGTTTCAGACAACACACTCCTATGAGCGGCTAAGAAATCTAGCTCAGAAAAGTCTGAAATAGCAAACTAGTCATCCCAAACTATTGGTTTCAGACAACAAACACTTATGATGGACTAAGAATCCTAGCTCTGAAAAGTTCAAATAGCAAACTACACATCCCAAATCGTAATTTTCTGACAACATACACCTATGAAAGTCTATGAAACCTAGCTAATAAAAGCTGGAAATAGCAAATTAACCATCCCAAATCATAAGTTTCAGACAGCACTCACCTATGAACGGCTAAGAAATCCAGCTCGGAAAAGTAAAAAATAGCAACCCACACATCCCAAATCATAGTTTCAGACAACTCATACCTATGAAAGACTAAGAAATCCAACTCAGAAAAGTCCGAAATAGTAATTTACATATCCCAAATCATAATTTTCTGAAAGGACACACCTATGAAAGGCTAAGAAATCTAGCTCAGAAAAGTCAAAAATAGCAAACTAGTCATCCCAAACTATAGGTTTCAGACAACAAAAACCTATGAAAGGCTAAGAAATCCAGCTCAGAAAAGTGAGAAGTAGCAATCCATCCATCACAAATCATAGGTTTCAGACAACACACACCAACGAAAGACTAATAAATCTAAATTAGAAAAGCCCGAAATAGTAATTTACATATCACAAATCATAGGTTTCAGACAACACTCACCTATGAACGGCTAAGAAACCTAGCTCAGAAAAGTCAAAAATAGCAAACTACTCATCACAAACTATAGGTTTCAGTCAATAAACACCTATGAAATGCTAAGAAATTCAGCTCAGAAAAGTCAAAAGTAGCACTCCCCCCATCCCAAATCGTAGGTTTCAGACAACACACACCTATGAAAGACTAAGAAATCACACTCAGAAAAGCCCGAAATAGTAATGTACATACCCCAAATCATAGGTTTCAGACATCAATCGCCTATGAAAGGCTAAGTAACCTTAGCTCAGAAAAGCCTGAAATAGCGAAACTACTCATCCCAAACTAGAAGTTTCAGACAACAAATGCCTATGACGGACTAAGAATCATAGCTCTGAAAAGTTCAAATAGCAAACTACACATCCCAAATCATAAGTTTCAGACAACACACACCTATGAACGACTATGAAATCTAGCTCAGAAAAGACCAAAATAGCAAACCACTCATCCCAATCATAGGTTTCAGTCAACACAAACCGATGAAAGGCTAATAACTCCAGCTCACAAAAATCAAAATAGCAAACTGCATATCCCAAATCATAAGTTTCAGTCAACGCATACCAACGAAAGAATAAGAAACCTATCTCAGAAAAGTCAAAAATAGCAAACTACTTATCCCAAACTATTGGGTTCAGACAACATTCACCTACGAAATACTAGAAAACCTTAGCTCAGAAAAGCCTGAAATAGCAAACTACACATCCCAAATCATAATTTTCTGACAACATATACCTATGAAAGGCTAAGAAACCTAGCTCAGAAAAGTAGAAAATAGCAAACTATACATCCCAAATCATAGGTTTCAGACATCACACACCTATGAAAGACTAAGAAATCCAACTCAGAAAAGCCCGAAATAGTAATTTAAATATCCCATATCATAAGTTTCAGACAGCATTCACCTACGAAATACCATATCCCAAATCATAAGTTTCAGACAGCATTCACCTACGAAATACTAAGAAACCTTAGCTCAGAAAAGTCTGAAATAGCCAACTACTCATCCCAAACTCGAAGTTTCAGACAACAAACACCTATGAGTGACTAAGAATCCTAGCTCTGAAAAGTCCAAAAAGCAAACTATACCTCCCAAATGATAATTTTCTGAAAGGACACACCTATGAAAGGCTAAGAAATCTAGCTCAGAAAAGTCAAAAATAGCAAATTAACCATCCCAAATCATAGGTTTCAGTCAACACACACCTACGAATGGCTATGAAATCCTGCTCAGAAAAGTCAAAAAATAGAAACCCACACACCCCCAAATCATAGGTTTCAGACATCACACACCTACGAAAGACTAAGAAATCCGGTTATGAAAAGTCAGAAATAGCAAATTACATATCCCAAATCATAGGTTTCAGACAACACTCACCTATGAACGGCTAAGAAACCTAGCTCAGAAAAGTCAAAAATAGCAAACTAGTCATCCCAAACTATAGGTTACAGACAACAAACAACTATTATAGGATAAGAAATCAAGCTTAGAAAGGTCAAAATTAGCAATCCATCCATCCCAAATCATAGGTTTCAGACAACACAAACCTAGGAAAGACTAAGAAATCAAACTAAGAAAAGTCAAAAATAGCAAACTACATATCCCAAATCATAGGTTTCTGTCAACACACACCAACGAAAGACTAAGAAACCTAGCTCAGAAAAAGTCAAAAATAGCAAACTACTCATCCCAAACTATTGGTTTCAGACAACATTCACCTACGAAATACTCGAAAACCTTAGCTCAGAAAAGCCTGAAATAGCAAAATACACATCCCAAATCATAATGTTCTGACAACGCATACCTATGAAAGGCTAAGAAATCCAGCTCAGAAAAGTCGAAAATAGCAAACTACACATCCCAAATCATAGGTTTCAGACACTACACACCTATGAAAGACTAAGAAATCCAACTCAGAAAAGCCCGAAATAGTAATTTACATATCCCAAATCATAAGTTTCAGACAGCATTCACCTACGAAATACTAAGAAACCTTAGCTCAGAAAAGTCTGAAATAACCAACTACTCATCCCAAACTCGAAGTTTCAGACAACAAACACCTATGAGTGACTAAGAATCCTAGCTCTGAAAAGTCCAAAAAGCAAACTACACCTCCCAAATCATAATTTTCTGAAAGCACACACATATGATAGGCTAAGAAATCTAGCTCAGAAAAGTCGAAAATAGCAAATTAACCATCCCAAATCATAGGTTTCAGTCAACACACACCTACGAATGGTTAAGAAATCCAGCTCAGAAAAGTCAAAAAATAGCAAACCACACATCCCAAATCATAGGTTTCAGACACCACACACCTACGAAAGACTAAGAAATCCGGTTATGAAAAGTCGGAAATAGCAAATTACATATCCCAAATCATAGGTTTCAGACAACACTCACCTATGAACGGCTAAGAAACCTAGCTCAGAAAAGTCAAAAATAGCAAACTAGTCATCCCAAACTATGGGTTTCAGACAACAAACACCCATGAAAGGCTAAGAAATCCAGCTTAGAAAAGTCAAAAGTAGCAATCCACACATCCCAAATCATAGGTTTCATACAACACACACCTATGAAAGACTAAGAAAACCTTAGCTCAGAAAAGTCAAAAATAGCAAACTACATATCCCAAATCATAGGTTTCAGTCAACACACACCAACGAAAGACTAAGAAACCTAGCTCAGAAAAGTCAAAAATAGCAAACTATACATCCCAAACTATTGGTTTCAGACAACATTCACCTACGAAATACTAGAAAACCTTAGCTCAGAAAAGCCTGAAATAGCAAACTATACATCCCAAATCATAATTTTCAGACAGCATTCACCTATGAAAGGCTAAGAAATCCAGCTCAGAAAAGTCGAAAATAGCAAACTATACATCCAAAATCATAATTTTCTGACAACGCATACCTATGAAAGGCTAATAAATCCAGCTCAGAAAAGTCGAAAATAGCAAACTACACATCCCAAATAATATTTTTCAGACAACACAAACATATTAAATAATAAGATAACACACTCATAACATTAAAAAATAGAAAAATACATATCACACATAATAAGTTTCAGTAAACACATACAAACGAAAGGCTAAGAAAACTAGCTCATAAAAGCCTGAAATAACAAACTACTCATCCCAAACTATTGGATTTAGACAACATTCAACTATGAAATAAGATGAAACCATAGTTCAGAAAAGTCTGAAGAAGCAAACGACACATCCCAAATCATAGGTTTCAGACAACACACATCAACGAAAGACGGGTGCTCGGAGAGAGCCTTTGAGGGTCTGTGGGTCCCTTGAGGGCGGGTGGTCCTTTGGGCGCTCGGGGGGACCTTTGGGGACGGGGGGATGGGCTTTGGGTGTCCGGGGATGGCATTTGGGGGTCTGGGTGGACCTTTGGGGGCACCGGTGGCCCGTGGGGCGCTGGGGGGGGCCTTGGGGGACCGGTGGAGGGCCTTTGGGACCCCGTTGGTCCTTCGGGAGCTCTATGTGCCGTTGGGGGGGCCCGGGGATGGCAGTTGTGGGTCTGGGTGGGCTTTTGGGGCGCCGGTGGCCCTTTGGGAGCTTGGGGGCCTTTGAGTGTCCGGGGGGACAGTTGGGAGCCTGGGGGACATTTGGGGCCTGGGGATGGCCTTTGGGGGTCTGGGTGGGCCTTTGGGGGACCGGTAGAGGGCCTTTGGGAGTTTGGGGGCTTTGAGGACCGGGGCTTCCTTCGGGGTTGGGGTAGGAGGATTGGAACCCTTTGGGGTTGGGTTAGAGGACCTCACAACACTGTTCAAATGAAACTTGTGTATTATAACGACCACACTCAAATTCTCTTCTAAAATCTCTTCAAAAATCTTCTTTTAAAATGTCTCTATCTGTTTCGCCAAAATAGTTCCATAACCTGTCTAAAACGGTTTCGCCCAAATAATCCCTAAACGCAAATTCAGCGTGTTCCTTTGTTATTGGCATCTCTGCGCTAACGCATTTCAAATTAATATGAAACCTTTTCGCGCGCTAAAACAATTCATCGCTAAGATTTTTCTTGCCTAATTGTTTCCATGGCCTTTGGTTATTAATATCCTTTGGAGTTCGACCAGTAGAACTGTTCCCGAGGCAAAGACATTAATGATTTGGATCTATTCCTGGAGAAATGTTTCTAGGCGAAAATTTTTAAAGTCTGACAGATGATGTCATTGATTGATTGATCTGTCAAGAAAGGGGAAATTAATTTGTTGTTTCTAAGGGGAATTATTGATTCACGATAGGTGAATTGAGGTCGACAGCACAGGTGTTCTGACTCGTGACTACACCACGTAGCTTATGGTTTTCTCAGTGAGAAAGTTCCTTTTTTTTCAAATTCTCACTGACAAAAACCATAAAAACATACAAAATGTGAGAAAGTTCCTGTTTTTCAAATTCTCACTGACAAAAACCATAAAAACAGACATAAATGTGACAAAATTCCTATTTTTTCAAATTCTCACTGACAAAAACCATAAATCATCCATAACCATCCATTAAAACAACCATAAATGTGACAAAATTCATGTTCTTCCAAGTGAGAAAATTCCTGTTTTTTCATTCTCACTGAGAAAACCATAAACCACGTGGTGATCGTCGGAGTCGGACCCCCTCCTCTACTCATATTCAATCTAAGCATTACTCGCTTTAAGATCTATTTATTCATTTATTATTAATACTTTTTGTATGTTTTTTGCTATGATTGTTTATTTAATTTTTGTTCGTTTTGGGTTTCATTTAATCTTTAATAGCAATTTCTGGTCGTTTTGAGTTTGAATTTTAACAGGTATTTGTATCTCCTGAGCTTAAGTTTAAAATGGTCTTTACTTTTCTTTGAAAAACTCATTTTTCGGAAAGTTTTTTTTTAATTAATACTAATTAAAAGGGATAAGAGGAAATTTGAAAACCCGCAACCCATCAAAGTTAAATCTAACGAGGCCCTTGAGCTATTTAGAGGGTCATCACAGCCTTCTGATGTGATCAGAAATGACTTTAATGAAATACCTTAATCAGTCAGAATAAATCTAAAGGCTGCTTTAAATTATCCGAGAGATTCAATGCTCTAATAAACCGCATGGGTAAGTCCTCTAAAAGGGGAAGATCTCTGAGCAAAGTAAGGGCCAAAAGGGAACTCAAAAGATTTAAATGACAGCTTAGTTCAATACAGAAATAGGATATCACGGTTTAAACAAGGTGACGAAAAGGTTTTAAATTATTATTTTAACTTTACATTTGAAGAAATTGAGGCAAGGCAGGCAGTTGCCATAATTAGTTAAAGAAAGGTTACTTACTAAAGTTCCTCTCTTTTCTAATGTGATTCCCTCACATGATTTCCTAAGCTCCTCTAGAGCTCTATCTTTTATTTGCTTAGCGTTAATTTGTGATTTATTTAGAGACTGGTTTTGTTCAGTCCCTTCTCTAAATTTTAGCCAATCTCTAGCCTCTAATTAAATAAATAGTTTTTTCGGTATTATTTGGGCCTTGCTTCTAAAACATTGTAATGTCGTAATATCTTACGATACTCAATGTAGTCTTTTACTAAACTGGTCTGAATTGGGTAATTGGGCTATTCTCTGAAACAAAGATATGTTAAAACATATTACGATTTGACAATTTGTTATGGCCGATATAAAATGCGAACATATTTTCCAGTTAGGCAATTTTTAAATAGCCGGTTTATATCTGATTTATTGGTAAAAAGACATTTTAACTTTTATCCAAAAATTCCGTTACGAAAAAGAAGTAAATTTATTAAGCATAATACTAAGGCATTCTTACATTACAATACTTGCCCTGGGGGTTGTGGGGGGGGGGTGGGTTGTGATCTCCAAACACACACTTTCTGGACTGTTCAACTACGTTGAACAAAATAGCTATTTCAAAATTTTAATTCGATATGTTAGGCGATATGATTGGCGTGGGAAGGGGGGGGGCTGGTTACCTCCAATCATTGTTAACTACTAAAAAGGGCACTAGCCCTCTCAATTTTCAATCGAATGAGCTCTTTTGAAGTCTCTACAACAACTCCTTCTATACGAAGTGCCCTGGTCTAAAAAAAAAAACTAATAATACATTATGCCTACATCTCTCTTCACTTAAGCAGCGCTATTGCGCTGCCGATGATATTTTGACATCAGCCAGCCTTGTACCGGCAAGGAGGGGGTCTTAACCTTACAGTGGTGGATCCAGCAGAGGGGCGATGGGGGCGCACGCCCCCATAACGTAGTCTAAAGTAGTGTAATTTATTTAATTAACGCAAGTTTGCGTTAATTAAACTTGCTCCTAACGCAAGTTTATCGGATCAACCTATTTTGCGTCCCCCCACCTAAAAAAAATTCTGGATCCGCCCTTGTAACCTTATTGTACTTTTCTTGGAAATAAGGAGGAGGGTAATTCCTTTAATCGGGTCATTACCCTGAACGGGCTGTCGAATATCAACAAAGCTTGGTGGAAAGTGAGAGCCAATTTCCGTGTTCTAGTCTTTTAGGGTTTGGACCCAGCCTCTTTGGAAGTAAAAAACAATTACTACGGTCTTCTAGGGGGAAGGGGGTGATGTTCAATTACTGTCGTTAGTATATTTACCAAAAACGATTAATAAGTGTCAACTAAATTAATATTTAATACTTTTTGTTATTGCTTTTGTTGAGTGTTTCTCGTTGGGCTTTGGAGTTTTGCTTCCATCCCATGCTCTGGAAGAGATTAGTTCTAATTGGTCCATTTCGTGGCTGAATTTTCAAAAGTCATAATAGTTTACTGCTGTTAAATCGATAAAGATCGAATTTAAATGAGTTTGTATATCCTTCGTAATATTGTTCAGGTTACCAACAAAGGATAAGTAGCTCAATATCAATATATAGTGAAAAGTATATTTAAAATAGTTGACTATTTTTGAGGAAATGAAACATTGTTGGTTTTTAGAACTGCCCATTAAAGTAAATAGCTTTTCTATTTCCGTATCAAGTAAAACTTATACACTATGTTTTTGCTGTTATTAGCTAATTTAGCCCCCTACACCCTCTAGATTAGCCCCCCTTGGCTTCTAAAGACCAGAGCATAATTTATACTTCACTAAAAATAAAACACATTTAAATAAACACTCTTTTCTTACCTTAATGAATCCAATTTTAAATTACACTTTAATAAATCCAATTGCAATTACGACTTTGGGGAATGAATATCGATTTATGTATATTAAACTATCAATACACATTCATTTGTTGTTGTTGTCTTGTCAATCTTGGTAATGGTGGTGATTGTCCCTTTTTTTCGAAATTATGAGAAATAAAAACACACAGCTTGAAATGAGCAAAGTGCAAATTATGTTCAGGCCTTTAGAAGGCATAAGGAGCGTCAGCCCCTTGTTTATTTAGTTCCTGCTTGTTTTGAGTTTGACTCGGTTATTTATTGTAGTTTCTGTTTTTTTTATTACATTTTTTATTTCATTCAGGGGTATTTTGTAGCGTTATGTATATTTCATAAGTAAAATATCTATCTATCTATCTATTTAGTTATTTAAGATGATTTATGGTAGTTTTACGCATAGAAAATTATTTGACTTTTTTTGCTCATCTTTGGTTTAATGTTGCTCTTTACTTACCTTTGAAAACTGCTTTTGCAGATAAAGTTTTTATAAATCAAATCATGAACAAAACAATTGATTTAATTGCTATCGAGATTTAATTACTATCGAGAATTTAAAGCTCAAAGGCTCTAGCAACAAATGCTCTAAAATTTAAAGCTCAAAAGCTCTGGACATCCCTCAATTCTATCCAAGCAACAGGGAAAAAAGTCAGTTTGCTTTGTGTTTTTTTTAGTCACTTTCAGCTTTTACTTGACGATTATCATACAATGACGAATGTATTTAATAAGTGTTTCCCATGTTGCGAATCTCGCAGTTTAGCTACTATGGAGGTAAGTCTGGAAAGCCTTTTTGGAATGTGGGAGAGGGGCTTGAGTGGTAGCAATCTTATTATTATTTTGGTGATTTATGTTCGTTTGAATTTTGGCTGTAGTGTTCTTGTGTTTTCTGTCCTTTTTCAAGTTTTATTCCTTCATTCATTGTAATTTTAATCGTTTTTGGTTTATCATCATATGTAAGCTAATTTTTGCTCATTTAACGGTTTCAGTTCATTTATTGTCTTTCGTAGAGTTTTTAGTCCTTTTTATAATTTAATCGTTACAAATATCAGGTCTAGGATTAAAAAAAAAATCGAAAAATAATAAAGCCATCAATTTGAATATGACAAGAAATGATTTTGTTTATTTTGCGGTTTAAAAGAAAGGGAGTGTCGAAATCAGAATGTTATGTAAAAATTGTGATACCGAGATTAAACCAGATAATAGATTTCAATGCTAATTTTGCTAAAAATCTGTTTTATCTTTGATCTCATATATCCCCCAATATTCGCTCTATTTACGAAACCTAAAATAATCCCATCAAGTCATTGTATCGATTTTGATATTCAAAATTGATGGATCAAATTTAATTTTCTCGAATTTCTTTCGCTATACTGTTCAAATATTCTTTAAAATAAGTGGAACAGGCAAAGCCTTTATCGGGGAAAAAAATAATAATGTTTTTTTTCTTGAACTGTCAAGGTTTCTAAAGTTCTTTCACCTTAAAGATTGCTATGGTAACATCTGACACAAAGTCACATGAACTTTCTTAGGGGAGAGCTATTGACCTGAGCTTTAATTGTAATAAGTAATTAAACAAACAAAAGTCATGTTGTTTTAAAAGAACTTTTAAGGGGCTACGGCCTATTACCATTCAAATGTGCTGGAGGCATAGGTAGAATCACAGCTATGGACTTGCAAGCAAAGGTGGGCTTTGGAGGTGGTAGGTATAGGGCTGAAGCCCAGCTTGAAGAAATAGATAGTGCATCAAGCATAGAGAGTACATGAATCTTTGATGATCTAAAACTCAGAACGATTTTAGTACATTTAGGACAAATAATTTTTCTCATTTCAGTTTGTTTCTGCTGGCGAATATTGGACATATTTCCAGGAGAAAGTGCTAAATTTGTATTTGTGTTGTAGCAGATTCTTCAGGAAAGCAGAAGAGGTTTACGATACTCGATGACTGTATCCCAGAAAGGAGGTTTCCAGGTCCCTGTAACTTTAGGCCCACTAAGACCATCACATGGGTTTTTAGACTCACACATGTACCCTTTCCACTATGAAAAAGTAATGAAGGAGTTTTGGCAATAAGGCTAATAAAAATAAGGTTCCCTTTACTTCAAAGGGCTCACAGAACTGAAAGACTATCTGAATTAGCCATACTATATGCCTATCTACCTTAGTTCTGCCTTAGGATGATAGACTATCAGAAAAAAGTGGAATTAACCATTTTTATGCAACTCTGAAAAAGTTATGCCAGCTTTACATCTAACAGAGACAATCTATCTTAGCTTCACTCTAATTAGGTTTCCAAGTCTTTTATCACTTTGACCAAATTTATCACTTTGACCAGATCGGCAATACGTTAGAAACTTCTATTAATTATTTTCTTTAATTCTTTCACAGTCTTCAAAACTGTCCTTTTGTTTTTAGTTTCTTTTTTAGATAGAGTTCGTCATTATTAGGATAAGCAGGTATTTTTAGAGGTTTAAACATTTATTGAAGTTGTCAGCAGGGTCAGAGACTAAGCCTTAATTGAAGAAAGGTAAAGTAGTCTTTACCCTAATCGCAAGCTACTGGAATTAAAATTCAAAATTAGGATAGTGAATGTCTCAAAATATGACCCATTCTTGGGATACATGGCTTACAGGACGTAAAAGTGCATCTGGAGATAGGTATACTTGCCCTCTTGGAGATAAAACTTATGAAATTTTGTCTGTCAATGTTTCCACATTATTGTGCTTTCTACATTACAACTTGCCCCAGTTGGACTGGACTTATTAACCACTGTCCAGATTAGAATTTTATTTGGTTTGTTATTTTGACTAGAGTTTTATTTAGTTTTATTTGGTTTTGTTTCTAAATCAATTTTTTTTGCACTATGTGGTATTCATAGTGAATTATTGAGGCTGCTCTTTGATGTTTAGTAGAAAAGGGAGATACATATGAGAATGAATGTGGTTAGAGAATGCAGGGCTTAAACTTTAGGTAAGTTTTTTTCCAAAAGTAGCTAAAATAGAATTTTACCTATGAATGACAGTGTATATATATGGAATCTTTAAATTAGCTAAAGCCATTTAAATCTTTAAAGCCCGGCTAGCTCAGTCGGTAGAGCATGAGACTCTTAATCTCAGGGTCGTGGGTTCGAGCCCCATGTTGTGCGTATTTTTCTGGCCTCCCCCAGTTCATTCAGCGTGTCCCCAGGTGGCGATAGGGGAACGCTCTACAGATATGTAGGGTACCTCCATAGGAGGCACGGACCAAGGGAGGACCTTGTCCCTGGGGGTCCATAATAGAATCTGGGGCACCCTCGACCGGGGTCATAAATACAGGCGGAGGAGGAAGAAGGCCCCTCAAATGTACACTCAAAAGGGCCCATAAAAGTCCCATTAGTTGTAAACCTTCTCCCAGTAATGGGTTAAATTGCATGGTGATGCAGAACACCATCGCGGGAGGATCCTCTATAGGAGGACAACTGTGGCAGGGCGTAAGATCCAGATCTATGGACAACTGCCTCTGCACACGGCTGCTTCGACCTTTTCGGGGTACCCGCAAGACTGGGGGCCTTGCGGTCAACTCTATTCCCACTTGAGGAGTGGCGCCCCTCGAGGAAATTATTGCCTAGTAAACGACACAGCAGTCGCACGGGATTCTGACTAATGGATAATTCATCCGGGCTTGGTATGTTTTGTTGGGTATCTATTGGCTGAAAAACATATCCCTAGCTAATTTATCTACTATGGGTTGTCTCCCCGTAGTAGCATAATATTTTTAGGCATGAATATATACTGTGTCGGAGGTCATAGGCTAGACACTGTCTGTGCAGGATTTCGACTCTTGTTGATAGAAGAGCATCGCCAAGTGCTGAAAACCATGTTGTGACCAAGATGGGCCCAGGATTGCACAAAGCCTCCATTCATGGAGGCCCCAGGGACTTCTTGCTGTCCGGTTCTAGGCCGGCTTAAGCACTTCGGTGTAGAATTGAGAAGATATGTGATCCCCGTCCTGCACTGGTGTCCGGGATCATTGCTTTTCCTGAGGCGAAAATAATTTCAATGATTTAAAGAACATGAAAATTGTAACTTGGAATGTTACGACGTTAAAAAAATGACTATCGTATCGACATTTTGACTGACGAATTCAGACGATTCGAACTGGATTTATTATGAGTTTCAGAAACTCACATCCCAGGGGTAGGAAGCATGAAATTAGGTGATATAGAATTTGTTTACTCAGGCAGGAAGGATGGGATACATAGACAGGGAGTAGGGCTCATGATGAATAAGGAAGCTGCTAAGTCTTGTTTAGGTTGGGAAGGTATTAATAATAGAATAAGAATTGCTCATTTTATGACTAGAAAGCTCAGGGTATCAGTTATAGAAGTATACGCCCCTGTAGAACCGACTGACGGAGGTACCAGGACTCAGATGAATTTTACTTACAGTTACAGGAGCAAATAGACAGGGTCCCAGGTAGACATATAATTTTTTTACTGGGAGATTTAACGCCCAGGCTGGTAGAAATAGGGATATATGATACCCTAGCCTAGGTAAATTTGGTGTAGGAAAGGAAAACAGTAATGGATACAGACTTTTTCAATTTTGTAGGTATAACAATCTAGTTACAACCAATACGGTGTTTGGTCATAAAATAGCTCATAAGTTATCATGGTATTCACGTGATGGTAAGACAGCAAACCTTATTGGTTATGTTTAAGTAAACCGAAGACTGGCAGGATCAATACAAGATACTAGGGTATATAGGAGTGCTGATATTGATGTTAAAAATAAAGATCACCATCTAGTTGTGTCTAGGGTTAATTTAAACTGAAATTTTGGAAGGGTAACTACCTCCCAGGAAGTTCTGATGTTGGTAGACTCCAGAATGAGAATTTAAGAGAAACTTTCCAGGAACAGTTGAATGCTGAACTTCAGAGTTCAAAAATTTATAATGTGGAAGATGGTTGGAATAATTTTAAAGAAACAATTTGTGAAGTTGCTGACGGTGTCTTAGGGAACAAAGTTACAACTGCATCTAAGAATATTAGTGAATATGCCTTATGTTTAACAGAAAGAAGAGAGAATTTATGCAAAAACTATCTGAATGATAGATTGTACGAAAATAAAAGAAGCGTATAGAAAGGAAAGAAAGCTTTAAAATATGAACTAAGGGGATGTGAAGTGGAGGCCATGGATAAAACTGCCGAGGATCTGGAAGATGCAGCTAGACGGCATAACAGTAAAATATTGTACTGGCACGTTAACAAATTGAGAGGGAGTAGTCAATCCGGGCTTGTCCCAGTTAAAGATAGAAATGGGGTCGCAATTAGCGATAAGGGAAAAAATAAAGCGAGATGGGCCGAACATTTTGAGAACTTGCTTAACCGAGATAGAGTTGCAGGAAAATTATAGAGGAAAATGAAAAAGTTTGTCATACCTTGGATGTGAAGGAAGATTTGTTTTGTGAGGAGGAATTAGCAACAGTACCTAACGATTTTCAGAAAACCTTAATTAGATCACTTAATAAAAAAGATAATAAGCGGGAGTTTGGTAATTATTAAGGCACCCGTCTGGTCTTTGGAGGTAGTAAGTTACTTCGTATTATGGTACTCTTAAGACTGACAAAAGACGCAGACGAAGTTGCGTGAAAAAAATTACGTGTTTTCAGGCAGGGTAGTGGTTGTGTAGACCAAACTTTGACTCTTAGGCTAATAATTAAAAGGTTCTTGAGTCGTCAAAAAACATTGGTACTCATTTTTATATATTTCTATAAAGTGTGTGACACTTAAGATTAAAAAACTTTATCGAAGGTCTTGTCCAAGTATGTTGTTCCATAAAAACATATTTAAATTACTAAAGATATATTCGAGAATAGAACAGCTACGGTTTAGGTATAAAATTGGATTAACAGCTGGTTTTGTATTAAATCAAGAGTTAAGCAGGATCGTTTGATATCCACATGTGTATTGATTATTTTGATGGACTTTTTTTTAAGGATCACAGAAAAGGCAATGTGAGAACACGGAATCAAATGTGAAGGAAATAGTCTCCTGGACTAGGATTATGCTGGTTATTTAAGCATCCTAGATGAAAGTGTAAGCAAAATGAATGAAGTTTTAAAGGTTTTGCGAGTTCAGGGTGCTAGAATTGGTTTGAAAATTAACGTTTGGAAGACTAAGTCACTAAGGCTAGGAATAAGTGAAGATGAAAAGGTGACTTTGGGTAATGAAAAGATTGATCAGGTGGGCAGCTTCACTTACCTTAGTAGTATTATTAGTAAAGATGGTGGGAGCAGTGAAGATGTTAAAAATAGAATAGCCAAGGCTCAGGGTGTTTTTTCACAGTTAAAAAAAGTCTGGAAGAATAGGAAGATAAGTGTGTAAAGCAAAATTGAAATATTAGAAGCTACAGTGATAACAATGGTCAAATATGGCTTTGAAGCATGGACGCTCCGAAAAGCAGATGAAGATTTGCTAGATGTTTTCCTGACAAATTGCTTAAGGATTGTTCTGGGTACCCGGCTGACTGACCGTATTTCAAACAATAGGCTATACGAAAAATGTGGTTCAATACCGCTATCTAGGGCTATAATGAAAGAAGGTTGAGGTGGCTAGGGCACGTTGTGCGAATGAAGGATGACAGATTGCCGAAGATTGTTCTTTTCGGCCAGCTATCTAGGGCTAAACGGAAAGCAGATCGTCCCAGTCTTGGATGGGAGGACGTCATAAAGAAAGATTTAAAGTAACTGGGAACTTCGTGGGTGGGTGTATAAAGGGAGGCTTTGAATATATCGGGATGGAGAAGGAGCGTGCGTAGCTGTGTTGGCCTCAGGCGGCTTGGTGCTGCGTTGAGTTGTTAGTAGTAGTAGTTTCAAACACCATAACGATAGCATTGAATGCTGCAGACAGAAGAGAATCTATATAAATGTTAGAACAGCAGAACGAACATTGAATGCTGCATATAGAAGAGAATCTAATAAGCATTAGAACAGCAGAAAGGTTTCTACACTTCCAATCAAAGCTGAAGAAAAACACCTAAAAATGAAGTTTAAACAACAATAATAGAAAAATAGTTTTCTGTAAATGTGTACAATTCAAATCATAAAAGGAGCATTAGGTTTGGTATAAACATATTGCTTCGACAGGTTTTTCAATCTTATAAACCATGTCCAATTTAATAGGTCAAGTCATTTAAGAATGATATTGACAGAAAAGAACTTTCTTTTAAGATTGTTATCAACTCATAAACCTTATCAACTGATCTATTTGGACCATTCATGTCGGTTAAAAATAAAATACGTGGAATTTTTGCTACCTTTGACTTTTGCAGATGGCATAGCAGTAGTTCCTCCTGGCGCATGTTTCTCACGGCGCATGTTTGTGCAAGTTTTGCTGCATTTTCGTTACGCTGCTGAAGCTGAAGAATTCACAAAATATTCATTTAAAAAGACAGTTGTGTTGCATAGTGAAGAGCTGCATCCCAAAGAAGAACTACCAGACGGGGAAAATCTGAATAAATGGCAGGTAATGACAACAAGTTTCTTTGTCCCCAGTTTTTTAGAGCTTAAAACTTATAATCGATATTTAGTTTTCACATCACTTCTTTGTAATCTATTCGTATTTATTCTCAGGTAAAATTTGACTTTCTGTACTTTTTCAAACAGTTCGTGTAACGAACTGTAACTAAGGAGCGACCCGGCTCAATAGTAACCAAAACTCTAAAAGACAGAATTTTGATACCAATAGATACATAAAAAGAATCAGATTTTAATTCTGATTTAAAATATATATGTTTCATCAAGTTTAGTCTTACCTATCAAAAGTTACGCGCCTGAGAAAATTTGCCTGATTTTCTAAAAATGACGAAACACCCCCTAAAAGTTATAGAATCTTAATGAAAATCATACCTTCAGATTCAGCATGTCAGAGAACCCTATTATAGAGGTTTGAAGCTCCTATCTGAAAAAATGTGGAATTTGCATTTTTTGCCAGAAGAAAGTTCACGAATGTGTGTTTATTTGTTTTTTTTTTCCCAGGGGTGATCGTATCGACCCAGTGGTCCTAGAATATCGTGGGAGGGCTCATTCGAACGAAAATTAAAAGTTCTAGTGCCCTTTTTAAGTGTCCAAAAAATGGAGGGCAACTAGGCCCCCTCCCACGCTCATTTTTTTCCCAAAGTCACGCGATCAAAATTCTTAGAGAACCATTTTGTTCAGCATGGTCGAAAAGTACAATAACTATGTCTTAGAATGACTTAATCGTCCAAAGTCCCCGGGGGGAGGGCAGAAAGTTATGAACTTTACCCAATGTTTACTTATAGTATTGGTTATTGGGAAGTATACAGACATTTTGAGGGGGGGATTTTTCTGGTAGCGGGGAGGGGTCGGGTTTTATGTGAGGGGATATTTTTATGGAGGAATTTTTCATGGAGGAAGGGATATTGCTATGAAGGGGGTGCCAAATTTCCCAGCATTATTTAAAAAAACAATCAGAAATTAAATTTAAAAAAACAAGTTTTTCAACTGAAAGTAAGGAGCAACATCAAAAATTAAAACAAACAAAGATTTTTAAGTATATGATTGGGTTCGCCCCCTAGTCAATACCTCGGTCTTTACGCCATAGATTTTTCTAGTACTTTCATAAGAGCTATTTATTCTAATTAACGGCCTTTGCGATTAAGGGATCATTTTTAAAGAATTGGAACAAAATTCGAACTTTATTCGATTTATTGACTAGGGGATGAACACCCTAATATACGTATTAAAAATATATGAATATAGAAGTTCGTTACGTAAGTTAATTCGTAAGTTACGTATATTTATTACTAGCAAAAACGTTCGTAAATAAAATTAAACAGCTTTCGAGAAAGCCATTTAACCAAATAAAAGTAAAATTAGAATGCAAATTTTGTTTAATCATTCATGTACGGTGAGCCAAAATCAGAACCTGCTTTAATTCAAAAACGTTCAAAAATTAAACAAAAGAAAACAAGTTTTTTAAGTGAAAGTAAAGATCAACATTAAAACTTAAAACGAACAGAAATTATTCCGTATATGAAAGGGGCTGTCCACTCCTCAACGCCTTGCTTTTTAAGCTAAAGTTTTTTATTGTTTTAAAAAACAAATTTTTGAGACAGAGTCAAACTTTAGCGCAAAGAGCGAGTCGTTGAAGAGGGGGCAGCCCCTTTCATATACGGAATAATTTTTGTTCGTTTTAAGCTTTAATTTTGCTCCTTACTTTCAGTTAAAAAAATTTGTTTTCTTTTACTTAATTTCGTATCATGATTGCCCTTTTAGGGGCAACTTAGTAAAGAACTTATTTGGTTAAACTTATTTCGGTTAAAGAACCTATTGGTTATGTGGTTCTTAGTAAAGAACAAAATAAATGATCATTTGAAGCTGATGCAGGAATTGAAACTATTATTTCGATTAACCTTAATGGTAAAAGTTTGTTTCGGAAGCAAATTCGTCAGGATTTCAAAAATTGTCTCAAACTCCGCAAAATGGTGTTGGATCGAAGATAAATCTGCACTATTGGAATCATCATAGCTGAAAATTCAGGAGAAGAACAGTCGCCCATCTTGAGAGACAAAAAGCAACAACAAACATGTGCATCGTTTGGGATGCACTGATATGTCTCCATTTTTTTCTTTCTTATTTTCAGTCTTGGGCGCAGAAAAGTCATGATACTCGAAGGATAATTATCTAAATGAGATCTCTTGGAAGACAAGACAATTGTACTTTAAGTTGGACACGAACAACCGAAATCCACTGAGCAATATTATTTAGTCATATTCGCTTCACAAAACTTAGTGCCAAAATTTTTTTAATCGAAATCCATGGAATTATCTAAGTTATACTTTAAAAAAAATTGTATTTTATTTTAGTTATAAACAACCTTAAGCTGACACTCAGCTTTATGTAAGTACAATTTTTGCTGCTTGTACCCTGATGTACACTTCTGCAAGATTAGTACAGCTGCGAGGGCCTACCCTAGGACTGGGATATACACCTGAAAAGAATAAAGACAATCCAAGAGAAAATATGGGCTCATCGCTAAGATCACTCATTATCATCGTGATTAGTTTTGATTATTTGGACTCATTGTGAAAAAGTATGTTAGTGCTTGCTCTCGAATATTGAAAAGTCCAAAATTAACCCTATCACCCACATTGGAAAATGTGCTTTGCATCATGCAGATGTTGCAATAGATTCTTTCAATAGTATATAGATATTTCATTCATTACATTCCTATTTTTTTTTTATTAAGATTAGTCATTCGTCATGAAAGGAGTCATTATAAAAATTGCTTAATAAACGGAAACTTAGAATTTATTCAGGAACTGTTGTAGCTATTGTAACACAGAACCACCAGGAGAGTTTAAAGGTTAGTGCAAGCTAACAATCTGATATAAGTCCACAAAGAGAAACTTTCACCATTTGTACTCTGCAAAGTATATTAATTTTTTTTTTTTTTTTTTTTTTTTTTATTTACATGACAATACGACAGCCGATCACAGGACTTTCAAATAAGACAAGAGATTGATTCAGCAAAGAAACCAGGAGAAACTGAAATTAATAGGAAAATTAAAATATCGCCTCAGAAAGTTGGTTTAGGAAATAAACTATTTCTATATTCATTGCAAGTAAACCACTACTCTTCAGAAAAGATTCACGAATCCGCTATTTTATTAAGTAATAGTTATTACTGTCCAGGAGAGTATTCAGGGATTGCAGAACCCGGGCTTGAACTTCCCTCCTCCCCCCAAATTTTCTCCGAGTCATAAACTAATACTAAAATACAGGTAAAAAGATTATTTCAGAACTAAAAAATGTTCCTCTGGCTCGTAAATTGATTTAAAAATCCATCCAGTTAAAAAAACCTTAAACCCCTCCCCTCCGAATAGCAATTCTTTTGTTAAGGTCAAAATTCTGAGTGACAAGTTCAGTCTGCACCTAAACTTAACTCATCCCTCAGTTTGTAATTTTCCAAATGCTAGTTGGTGAATCTCTCATGAGCCTTATTCTTAATATCCAGCCTCCATTAAAACTTGTTGCTTAAGATGTCGGAGTTCAATGTGCCTTTATTTTGCTAGCCACCTATAGTCAATATTTTGATCGCACTGAAAAGCTTTAACTGCTTATGGTAAAAAGCAGTAAGTTGTGGTGATCTTTTTAACCCCTCATATGAATTACGTTGCCTTGGCTTGTGTAATCCTTATTCAATAAAACTAGGTTGTGCTGCTTGCCATGGGGAATTGAAGTGGATTACATTTTAAAATACAAAAAACTTTTGTTAGCAGCCACATAAGCATACTATTTTGTTTTTATAGGAAGGGAGAGATCTTTATAACGCAATTTCAGACCATATTATTAATAGTGCTAACAACAGAGTAGCTTGTTAGAATAGAATATTGAGGGAATTTTCTAGGTTGAGCTGCGCGGTGATTTGTAAATTAAGGCAAAGAGTTTGGAATTCTCGCTGTTGATTCCGCCTGAATAGTAGCATTACCTAGGTAATGCCATTGAAGTGTTACCAATTGCTAGTGAGGTAAATCCCCAAGCCAACCCCTTACAAATAACCAGAAGTTAAGGAAAGAATTTTGTCACATCAAAGAAAATTTCAACGGCAAGTCTGGTGTTTTGTGTGAGACAGAAGGCCATAGTGAATTAAGAGAAGAATTAGCTGGCAAAAGTGAATTCAAGGCTAACAATAAGATTTTAATAAATTGCAGCGAAAGCAGACCATGCATCCACAAATGGGATTGAGTTAAAGACATTGTTTGAATTTGTTTTATGCAAACAAATACCCTGACGAGGATACGTTGGGTGTAGAAGGTTGGAATTGTTACAGCGCTTCGGGATTGCTTGGGGTCTCCGTTCTGTTATAAGCTCCTTTTTTCGTCAAAATCCCCGAAAGGGGAATCTTGTTTGCGCGGCCTGATAATAACGTCAGGGTGAACCTTTCAAGGATTTGCCTATCGCCTATCCAGAACCGTAACTGCAAACGGCTCTGCCAGCGACATTGAGGAGTGACGTTCCTCGATGACATTATAACCTAGTAACCAGCACAACATTTGCACTGGATTTTGATTAATGGATGGTTCTTCTACGTTTTATTTTTGTCGTTTGTTTATTTAATTTTTTTCTGAAAACCTATTTCTAGCTAATTTATCTATTATGGGCTGCCTCCCTGTAGTAGCATAATATTTGTAGCCATAAATACCTAATGAATCTGAGTTAATAGACTCGAGTTTGCTTGTGCAAGATTTAGACTCTTACTGATAGAAGAGCTCGTCAAGTGTGGAAATCATGCTGAGAGCAAGGTGAGCCCAGGAATGCAAAAGGCCTCTATTCATCCTGGAGGTCCCAGGCGCTTCTTGCTCTAATCCGGCTCTAAACACTTCATATAGACTTGAGATGATTCATTAGTCCCTGTCCTGGCCTGGTTTGGGACCATTGCCTTCCCCCAGGCCGTAATAGGTTTCATTATTTATATAATACGAAAATTGGAACTTGGAATGTTGAAGCGTTAAAAAAAAACTATCCTGTTGAAATTTTGACTGACGAATTCAGACGTTTTAAACTAAGCTTGTTAGGAGTTTCAGATACTCATATCCCAGGGACAAGAAACATGAAAGCAGGTGACATAGAGAAACATTTACTCAGGCAGGAAGGATGGGGTGCATAGGCATTCAGTAGGGCTCATTATGAATAATGAAACTGATAAGTCTTCCTGAGGTTTCGAAGGTATTAATAAAAGAATGCTAGTTGCTCATTTTATGGCTAAAAAGGGCAAAGCGTCAGTCATAGTTGTATTTCCCTTTGTAGAACCGACTGATAGAGATAGTAGCGACCCAGATAAATTTTACTTGCAGCTACATAAACTAATAAAGAAGGTCCCAGATAGAAATAGGGTGTTTTTATTAGGAGATTCCAATGCTTAGGTCGATAGAAATAGGGATAGATGGTATCCTAGGCATACACTAAGCTTTTTTGGAGATTTAGGATCGAAAATGCCCTCTTTTCTTAATAAGAAATCTTAAATGTTAACAATGGGTAACTTGCATAGCTCAGAGCCTTTCCCCGGGGCTCTGGGGGGGGGGTTGTCAACCTCTGAATTATAGTTATTTTACTTTTGGACTATTCTGAAGAAATCAGCTATCTCGAAATTTTGATCGGATGTATTTGGGCAAAGAGGGCGTGGAGGGGGCTGATTGCCCTCATGTCACTCTTGACTCTTAAAAAGGGGACTCATTTCCAATCAAATGAGCCCACTCCATATTTTATACGACACTCCTTCCATAAAACCCTATATGGTAACAATTAGCAACCAGTATAACTTACAGCCCTTGCCCTGGGCTCTGGGGGGGGTGTCAACCGCGGAGGCATAGATATTTAGCTTTTGAACTATTTTGAACAAAACAGCTATCTTAAAATTTTGGTCGGATGCGTTTGGAGGACAACGAGGGTTGGGTGGGGGGTTACCCTCTGATCCCTTTTAACTCTTTAAAAAAGGAATTAGAGCTTTCGATTTCCAGTTAAATGAGCCTCCTACAAAGTTTATGTGACCATCCCTTCCATAAAACCTTATATGTTAACAATGGACAACTTGCATAACTTACAGTCCTTGCCCCCTGGCTCTGTTGGGTTTCGCCAACCCCGAAAGCATAGTTATTTGACTATTTTGAATAAAATCGGTATCTCAAAATATTGCAATTTTTTTTAATTATTCATGTACGGTGAGCCAAAATCAAAATCTGCATTAATTCAAAAATGTTCAAAAATTAAATATACAAAAACAAGTTTTTTTAACTGAAAGTAAGGAACGACGTTAAAACTTAAAACGAACAGAAATTATTCCGTATATGAAAGGGGTTGTCCCCTCCTCAACGTCTCGCTCTTTACGCTAAAGATTGACTTTCTCACAACTCTATTTTTTTTACACAATGAAAAACTTTAGCGTAAAGAGCGAGGCGTGGAGGAGGGGACACCCCCTTTCATATACGGAATAATTTCTGTTCGTTTTAAGTTTTAACGTCGTTCCTTCCTTTCAGTTAAAAAAAAACTTGTTTTTTTTATTTAATCTGGTTAAAGAGCGGAGAATCCAGTTGATTCAGCAATGAGAAGAAAAACGGCCTATTTCCAGAATTTGAATAAGCCGGAAAACGTAAAGACGATGTGGATGCTCTAACCCGTGTTATTGTCGACGTGGTAAACCCATCTAGAGAGCACTTAAATAGAAAAAACAGTTTTTTTTAACTGAAAGTAAGGAGCGACGTTAAAATTTAAAAGGAACAGAAATTATTCCATATATGAAAGGGGCTGCATCCTCCTCAACACCTCGCTCTTTACGCTACAGTTTGACTCTTTGTCACAACCCTACTTTTTAAAACAATACAAACTTTAGTGTAAAGAGCGAGGCGTTGAGGAAGGGACAGTCCCTTTCATATACGGAATAATTTCTGTTCGTATTAAGTTTTAATTTCGCTCCTTACTTTCAGTTAAAAAAAACTTCTTTTTTTTAATCTCTGAACGTTTTTCAACTAATGGAGGTTTGAATTTGGCTCACCGTACAGGCAAAATTAGACGCAATTTGCATATTAATTTTGGCAGATTTATGCCGTGTATAAAGGTTTGCCCCCTCTTCAATACCTTGCTCTTTACTCTAAAGCTGTTAACATTTTTAAAAACGCTTCCTATTCTAATTATACGACCCCCGTGTTTCAGTAGACGCTCTTAACAAATTGGGACAAACAGTCAAACTTTAGCCTACAGAGCGATCCTTCATATATGGAATAATTTCTGTTCGTTTTTTAAATAATGCCAGTAAATCTGGCACGCCCTTTATGAAATATACCTCCCCCCCCTCCTCACGGATCACTCCTCCGTTAAAATTTCATCAGAGGTAAAGTGTACCCCCTTTAAATTCCCTCCAGACAGTTCCATCCTCGCTTAGAATCCCCTTCCCTGTAAAATTGCTTGCGGGCGATGCAGCCTGAAATATTTTCCTTAGCATTCCTTCATTTAAATAAGACTTTAATCTCTAATCGGTTTCGAGATCACTACAGAAATGCCCCCTTCCGTTGACATTATGGTGTGATTTTCATGAAGATTCCTTTAATTTTAGGGGGTGTTTCCTTCCTATTTCAAAAATCAGACACGTTCTCTCAGGCTCAAAACTTTTGATGGGTAACACTAAACTTAATGAATCTTATATATTTGGAATCAGCGTAATAAGTGGAGTCTTTTGATGTATCTATTGATATTAAGATTCCATTTTTTAGAGTTTCGGTTGCTATTGAGCTGAGTCACTCCTTGTTTACAGTTCGTTACCACGAACTGTTTGATGAACTAAAAAAAAAGAAACATGGCTGACACTTTCGAGAGCTTGGAGAGCTGGAGAGCTTTCTAGTAGGGGAGTTCTAGGTCATGATGTTTCGTAATTACAAGGTATATTGACAGAGACAAAGTAACGACGTCAACAGGCTGTCTTATTTTAAAATATCCCAGCTTTGTTGATGAATCGAGTCAGAGGTAGTTACCATAAGGTGTGTTCAAGGGGATATAGCTATGTACCCCATCCCAAAGACTGAGCCACCAAATGCCGTTACTATAAATAGAAATTTACTCTGGCTGTATGCAGTTATGGGTAAAAGAGGCTTTTGCTTATGTATGACACTTCTGAACTCAACGGGCTACGCAAAGACAAGAAGATAGGTTTGGTCAAGACTTTTGTCCCTTCCTCAAACCTAGCTCTTTACCCTAAAGCCTTAAAGTTCTTTAAATATACTTTTCGTTCAAATTCAACGGCCATTGTGTTTGAGTTGTCTTTCCTAAAGAATCAGGACAAAAAGTCAAACTTTAGCGTAAAGAGCGAGACTGAGGAAGGGGCGTTCCCCTCATATACAGAATAATTTCTATTCGTTTTAATTTTTAGTGCTGCTCATTAATTTCAGTTGAAAACATTTGTTTTTCTTAAACTTCATTTCTGCTAGTTTTCCAAATCAAGCCAAGAAATCACATTTTCTTCTCCCAGGTGTAAAATTTTTTCTGGAAAATTTCTACCTGGAAACTTTTCTCCTCACAGATAATTCTCTCACTGGAAAGTCCCCCTGCAGAAAATTACCCCCTCCAAAAACAGTATGTATATTTCCCAATAGCAAGTACTATATGTGGACATTATGGGCAAATTGTAAAACTTACAGCTCTTTCTCCAGGGATTAAGGAGGGTCATGTCTTTACCAAAAGTGTAGTTGTTGGGCCTTTTAACTATTCAGGGTCAAATGACTATCTTAAAATTTTGATCGGATGTCTTTGGGGGAAAACTAGAGGTGGGATGGGGGCTAGTTGCCCTCCAATCTTTTTGATTACTTAAAACGGCACTAAAACTTGTGATTTCTGTTCGGATGAAGTCTCTCCGCATCTTTTAGGACCAATGGTTCGATACAATCTTCCCTGAAAAAAAAAAAGAAAAACAAACAAATAAACACATATCTGTAATCTTTCTTCTGGCAATAAATACAAAATTCCATATTTTTGTAGTTAGGAACTTGAAACCTCTGAAACTGGGTTTTCTGTTATACTGAATCTGATGGTATAATTTCCATTAATTTGCTTTTTTTTGGGAGGTTTCCCCCCTTCTGGAAATCAAACAAATCTTCTCAGGCTCGTATTTTTAGATGGGTAGTAATAAACTTAATGAATTATATATATATATTTCGAATCAAAAGACAATTCTTTTGACGTATCTATCGAAATTCTGTTTTTTAGAGTTTCGGTTACTATTGAGCTGAGTCACTCCTTACTTACAGTTCGTTACGACCAACGTTTTGAAAATGATGTCAGTTACTACCTGTCAATGTAGCCACGGTTATCTTATATTTGTATATGAACTCTTTATTCCTCATGATACTTCTCTCAGGGTCCGAGTTATTCTCCCAGGAAAATCCCCCCATGAAAATCCCCCAACAAAGCAAAATTGAGTAGCAACAGAGAAACTTTGACAAACAAAATTAATGTGTAGCTGCTAAATTTTTCATGTGGAGTGATATTTCCACGGGGGGAGTATTCTGGGGGGATTTTCTGGGAGACTTTTCCGAGGGGGGGAATTTTCTGATGGGAGAAATTTTCCAAGGAAAGAAATTTTCAGGGGGAGGGGAATTTTCCAAGAGGAAATTTTCCAGAGAGAAATTTTTGGAGGGATTTTCCGTAAGCCTAGCATCACCTCTCTCAGCCTAATCTAAATGGAGAAAAGAGAGAAAAAATTATCACGTAAATTATCAATTTTTCTCTGATTCTTCCTATCACGTAATGTTCGTTTTTCAAATTACATTCTTTCCATAGTATACAGCAAAAGTGTCCATTGTAGCAATGTGTTCAGTCAGGGATATTTAATAAAAGCTCTGGAGCATTAAAAACAAATGAAAAGCGCATTCTTCCCTGATTCTTTCCAAATCTGTTTATCCTGGGGAATGTCTGTACCTATCGTATTTTGAAATTGGCCGACTGATAGTAGGCTTATTCTGGAGACGGAAGAATAGGAGGTTAAATTGTCTTTTCCGTTATTGTCAGATATTTGATCTTAAGATTAAATCTTTTCTTCTTTTTTTAACCAAAAACAAAAGACTTTTTGGCAATAATTGAAATCTTGCTTGGAAGAAAAATGCCACATTAGGTTTCGGTACGTTTTTTAAATAAGTTTTTGTATTTTTTTTTTGACGGAAGTAAAGAACGAAGATAAAACTTAAAACGAACAAAAATTATTGCTTTGCAGCTCACGCAACAAATATGTACAAATTTACTTCAAACAAATTCACTCGTAATATTTAGGTAAACATGTAGAATTTTCAAAAACTAGTGTTTTACTGAAAACACAAATTCGACGCAACAAAACACGATTAGGAGCAGAAAATAAGTGCCCTGCAGGAAATAAAAACTAATTTATATAGCTCTCAATAATCATTCATCTGTTAGGAAATCAGTAAATTTTAGTTTACAATTTTAATCCACTCAAAACCTCAAGTGGTATCAGCTTAAGTAAAGCCCTGGTTTTTCAGAATTCAGAATTCTAGTTTTACTGAGTTTTCAGAATTTTGGGAAATATTACATGTCAGTTTATTTGAAGCAATATTGTTGATATATGTTAGCCTACATAAACTGCGAAGAAATAATTTTTGTTCGTTTTAAGTTTCATCTTTGCTCTTTACTTCCACTGGAAAAATTTAGTTTTAAAAATTAATTCTTGTTTGATTTTAGGTTTCAAAAATACACGCAAGAACACCTTACACAAAGATTTTTGTTTCGAGGCGACGAAACTAAAGACGTCAAATAAGTTGTTTTTTAAAATAGGGCATTATATACATACAGTTTTTACCTCACTCGCCCCTTAAGCTTCCCCAGCAAAAATCTCGAATTTTGTCAAACAAAGTGTCCAAGGGGTATGTTAACCTCGGAATTTATATAAAAGTTCAAATAGGGATAAAATCCTTTTCATAGACAGTGATTTTCACAAACAGTGATAAAATTTCACAAAAAAATACTAAATATTCCACATATGCAGTGACCGTCATCAGTAGTAAAACTAAACTAAAACAATTAAAAACAATAGTTTATATACGAAATAAAATAAAACAACATATTGTTTAATAATATAATTCTTTTCAAAGCAGAAGCGGAAGCTAGTCTCTTTGACATTCTTGGAACCGGTTCATTAGTGTTGAATGAACTAACACTTGGACAGAGGTTAACTATTACATTGAATAAAATGAACTTTACTCTATCAGATTTTAATAAACTATCGTTGATAGAGTTCAAACCAAATTCCCCTTTGTCACAATTTAAAGCTATATTCTTGTATAAAAATGTCTTAATTTCAAGAGTTTCACGAACATGTTGGTTTAAACCCCGGTCTCTAGAAATCAAAGAGACATTATCGAACAAAATAAAATGGTCTTGAAAATTAAAAATATGCTCCGAAAGGGCTTAAGTGAAATCTTCAGACTTATAATTTTGCTTTACAGCCGATGAAATAGAGTCTTTATTCAGTAATAATCTCATTTCCAAATTCTTAATACGTCCCACATATGAGCTTCCGCAAGTACATGGGATCTGATAGACCCCACTTTGTTGCCCCAATGAAGTTAGATCCTTCCCAGAATTTAGAAAACTACCCAAAGTATTATAATTCTGGGAAGTACCTAACTTCATTGAGGCAACAAAGTGGAGTCTATCAGATCCCATGTACCTGCGAAGCTCATATGTGGGACGTACTAACTAGAATTAGGAAATGAGATTATTAAGATTATCAAATCTAACAATAAGCGGACGTCTCAACACGAGTACAGAAAAATAACAAAAACAAAATTAATATATTTCAGCCCTTGTGTTTCATCAAGTTATTTTCTTAATGACCATGCTAAACCCATTTTACAAGTTGAAGTACCCATCCCTTTCACCCACAACTTTACTATACTGGTTTTTGAATGCTCCAACATCAAGCAATACTTTTCAAAAGCATTTCAGAACAAGTTCTTTTCTTAATATCCCTCCTAAACCCATTTTACAAGTTGAAGTAGCCATCCTTTACCTCACAACTGTACTATAAGGCTTTTCGAATACCCCAACATCAAGCAATACTTTTCAAAAGGCATTTCAGAACAAGTTTTTTTCTTAATGTCATTCATAAACCAATTTTACAAGTTGAAGTACCCTTCCTTTTCACCCACAACTTTACTTTACAGCTTTTTGGATACCCCAACACCAAGAAATACCTTCCAAAAGGCATTTCAGAGCAAGTTCCTTCTTAATGTCCTTTCTAAACCCATTTTATAAGTTGAAGCATCCTTCCTTTTCACCCACAACTTTACTTTACAGCTTTTTGGATACCTCAACACCAAATATACCTTTTAAAAGACATTTCAGAGCAACATCTCTTCTTAATGTTCATTCTAAACCCATTTTCCAACTTGAAGAATCCTTCCTGTTCACCCACAACTTTATTTTACAGCTTTTTGGATACCTCAACATCAAGAAATACTTTTCAAAAGGCATTTCAGAACAAGTTATTTTCTTAATGTCCCTTCTAAACCTATTTTCCAACTTGAAGTACCCATCCTTCTCACCCACAACTTTACTTTACAGCTTTTGAATGCCCCAACACCAAGAAATACTTTTCAAAAGGCATTTCAGAACCAGTTCTTTTCTTAATGTCCCTCCTAAACCCATTTTACAAGTTGAAGTACCCATACTTTTCACCCACAACATTACTTTACAGCTCTTGAAGGCCACAACACCAAGCAATACTTTTCAAAAGGCATTTCAGAACAAGTTATTTTCTTAATGTCGCTTCTAAACCTATTTTCCAACTTGAAGTACCCATCCTTCTCACCCACAATTTTACTTTACAACTTTTTGGATACCTCAACACCAAGCAATACTTTTCAAAAGGCATTTAAGAGCAAGTTCCTTTCTTAAAGTCCCTCCTAGACCCATTTTACAAGTTGAGGCATCCATCCTTTTCACCCACAACTTTACTTTATAGCTTTTTGAATGTGCCAATATCATGCAATACTTTTCAAAGACATTTCAGAACAAGTTCTTTTCATAATTTCCATTGTAAACCCATTTTACAAGTTGAAGTAACCATTCTTTTCATCCACAACTTTACTTTACAGCTTTTTGAATGCTCCAACATCAAGCAGTACTTTTCAAAAGACATTTCAGAACAAGTTCTTTTCTTAGTGACCGTCCTAAATCCATTTTACAAATTGAAGTACCCATCCTTTTCCTCACAACTCTACTATAAGGCTTTTCGAATACCCCAACATCAAGCAATACTTTTCAAAAGCATTTCAGAACAAGTTCTTTTCTTAATGTCCTTCCTAAACCCATTTTACAAGTTGAAGTAGCCATCTTTTACCTCACAACTGTACTATAAGGCTTTTCGAATACCCCAACATCAACCAATACTTTTCAAAAGGCATTTCAGAACAAGTTATTTTCTAAATGTCCTTCCTAAACCCATTTTACAAGTTGAAGCATCCTTCCTTTTCACCCACAACTTTACTTTACAGCTTTTTGGATACCCCAACACCAAGAAATACCTTTCAAAAGGCATTTCAAAGCAAGTTCCTTCTTAATGTCCTTTCTAAACCCATTTTATAAGTTGAAGCATCCTTCCTTTTCACCCACAACTTTACTTTACAGCTTTTTGGATACCTCAACACCAAATATACCTTTTAAAAGACATTTCAGAGCAACATCTCTTCTTAATGTTCATTCTAAACCTATTTTCCAACTTGAAGCATCCTTCCTTTTCACCCACAGTTTTACTTTACAGCTTTTTGGATACCTCAACATCAAGAAATACCTTTCAAAAGGCATTTCAGAGCAAGTTCCTTTCTTAATGTCCCTTCTAAACCCATTTTCCAACTTGAAGTACCCGTCTTTTTCACCGCAGCTTTACTTTACGACTTTTTTCCACACCCAAACATCAAGCAATACTTTCAAAAGGCTCTATTATATTTTTTCAGAACAAGTTTTTTTCTTAATGTCATTCGTAAGCCAATTTTACAACTTGAAGTAGTTATCTTTTTCACCACAACTTTATTTTACGACTTTTTGCACACCTCAAGATCAAGCAATACTTTTCAAAAGACATTTCAGGGCAAGTTCCTTTCCTAATGTCCCTCCTAAGCCCATTTTACAAGTTAAAGTACTTATCTTTTTCCCCACGACTTTACTTTACGACTTTTTTCCACACCCAAACATCAAGCAATACTTTTCAAAGGCATTTCAGAACAAGTTTTTTCTTAATGTCATTCCTAAACCAATTTTACAAGTTGAAGTAACCATCCTTTTCACCCACAATTTTACTTTACAGCTTTTCGAATGCTCCAACATCAAGCAATACTTTTAAAAAGACATTTCAGAACATGTTCTTTTCTTAGTGACCTTCCTAAATCTATTTTACAAATTGAAGTACCCATCCTTTTCCTCACAACTGTACTATAAGTTTTTTCGAATACCCCAACATCAAGTAATACTTTTAAAAACTCATTTCAGAACAAGTTCTTTTCTTAATGTCCTTCCTAAACCCATTTTACAAGTTAAAGTAGCCCTCCTTTACAACCAACACCAAACAATGCTTTTCAAAAGACATTTCACAACAAGTTCCTTTCTTAATGTCCCCCCTAAACCCATTTTACAAGTTGAAGTACTCATCCTTTTCACCACAACTTTACTTTAAGATTTTTTTCTTAATGTCCCTCCTAAACCCATTTTACAAGTTGAAGTACCCAAGTTTTTCACCCAGAACTATACTTCACAGCTTTTTGAATGTCCACAACACCAAGCAATACTTTTCAAAAGGCATTTCAGAACAAGTTATTTTCTTAATGTCATTCCTAAACCCACTTTACAAGTTGAAGTTCCCAACCTTTTCACCCGCAATTATACTTTACAGCTTTTTGGATGCCACAACATCAAGCAATACTTTTCAAAGACATTTCAGAACAAGTTATTTTCTTAATGTGCCTCCTAAGCCCATGTTACAAGTTGAAGTACCAATCCTCTTCACCAACAACTTTACTTTGCAGCTTTTTGAATGCCCCAACACATAGCAATACTTTTCAAAAGGTATTTCAGAACAAGTTCTTTTATTAATGTCCCTCCTAAACCCATTTTACAAGTTGAAATACCGATCTTTTTCACCACAACTTTACTTTACAACTTTTTTCTTAATGTCCCTCCTAAACCCATTTTACAAGTTGAAGTACCCAACTTTTTCACCCAGAACTATACTTCACAGCTTTTTAAATGCCCACAACACCGAGCAATACTTTTCAAAAGGCATTTTAGAACAAGTTCTTTTCTTAAGGTTCCTCCTAAACCCATTTTACAAGTTGAGGTACCTATCCTTTTCACCACAACTTTACTTTACAACTTTTGTGCACACCACAATATCATGCAAGTTTCTACTTCAGGTCAGATTTTTTTTGTGCACGCCACAATATCATGCAAGTTTCCACTTCAGTTCAGATTTTTCTCAAAGAGATGAAAAAATTTAAAACACTGTTCCAAATTTTTTCATAGAAGATAGAAAGTTCAAGTTATCTTCTGAATTTTATTCAAGAACTTACAGTTCAATTCTAATTTCTCCAAAGAAAATAAAAATCTTTCATTTCAGTTCTTAATTTCACAAAGACACAAGGAAATTTAAAGTTTTATTTGAAATTTCTCAATGAAGTGAAGAAAAGATCAAGCACTCTTCTGAATTTTCTCAATGAAAAACAAATTGGTTATTGGTCAAGTCTATTTCTCCTAATAATATAAAAAGGTTCCACTTCACTTAAGATGTTTCCCCAAAGACATAAATTTTAAATTCTCCTCCAAATTTTTTGTAGAAGATAGGAAAAAGTACACATTGATCGTGAATATTTCTCTATGAAGATAAGGAGCTAATTTTCTCATTGATGTGAAGAAAAGTTCAAGTTCTTTTCCTAACTACCCATATGAGAAGAAATAAGTTACAGATCAATTCTATTTTTCAAGAAAAATAAAAATTTTCCACTTCAGTTCAGATTTTTCTCAAAGAGATGGAAAAATTTTAAATTAATGTTCTAAATTTTTCATAGAAGATAGAAAAAGTTTTAAATTGATCATAAAAAGTTAACTCAAGTCTGAATTTTATTAAAAAACTTACAGTTCAATTCTAATTTCTCCAGAGAAAAATAAAAATCTTCCACTTCAGTTCTTAATTTCACAAGGACACAAAGAAATTTAAAGTTCTCATCTGAATTTTCTTAGAGAAAAGAAAAAAGTTATAGTTCAATTCTAATTTTTTCAAAGAAAATAAAAAATCTCCAACAAGCATGCATAGGGAGAGAGAAACACAAAGTCGACCTGGGGGGATTTTCCGGCGAGTATGGTTAGGTTAGATTAGGTTAGACTAGATTAAGTTAGGTTAGACTAGATTAAGTTAGGTTAGATTAGGATAGGTTAAGGCAGATTAGGTAGGTTAGGTTAGCTAGCTAACCGTCTCTCCATGTTTAAGTTAGGTTAGGTTAGGCTAGATTAAGTTATGTTAGGATAGGTTAGGTTAGGTTAGCCTAAGTACGTGCGCGTACGTAGGCTAACCTAACCTAACTTAACCTAACCTAACATAACTTTATCTATCCTAACCTAACCTAACTTAAAAATGGAGAGACGGTTAGCTAGCTAACCTAACCTACCTAATCTGCCTTAACCTATCCTAATCTAACCTAACTTAATCCAGTCTAAACTAACTTAATCTAGTCTAACCTAATCTAACCTAACCATACTCGCAGGAAAATCCCCCAAGGTCGACTTTGTATTTCTCTCTCACTATGCATGCTTGTTGGAGATTTTTTATTTTCTTTGAAAAAAATTAGAATTGAACTATAACTTTTTTCTTTTCTCTAAGAAAATTCAAAAGAGAACTTTAAATTTCTTTGTGTCTTTGTGAAATTAAGAACTGAAGTGGAAGATTTTTATTTTTCTCTGGAGAAATTAGAATTGAACTGTAAGTTCTTTAATAAAATTCAGACTTGAGTTAACTTTTTATGATCAATTTAAAACTTTTTCTATCTTCTATGAAAAATTTAGAACAGTAATTTAAAATTTTTCCATCTCTTTGAGAAAAATCTGAACTGAAGTGGAAAACTTTTAGTTTTCTTGAAAAATATAATTGATCTGTAACTTATTTCTTCTCATATGGATAGTTAGGAAAAGAACTTGAACTTTTCTTCACATCAATGACAAAATTAGCTCCTTATCTTCATAGAGAAATATTCACGATCAATGTGTAACTTTTTCTATCTTCTACAAAAAATTTGGAGGAGAATTTAAAATTTATGTCTTTGGGGAAACATCTGAACTGAAGTGAAACCTTTTTATATTATTAGGAAATATAGAATTGATCAAAAACTAATTTCTTTTTCATTGAGAAAATTCAGAAGAGAGCTTGAACTTTTCTTCACTTCATTGAGAAATTTCAAATAGAACTTTAAATTTCCTTTTGTCTTTGTGAAATTAAGAACTGAAATGGAAGATTTTTATTTTCTTTGGAGAAATTAGAATTGAACTGTAAGTTCTTTAATAAAATTCAGAAGATAACTTGAACTTTCTATCTTCTATGAAAAAATTTGGAACAGTATTTTAAATTTTTTCATCTCTTTGAGAAAAATCTGAACTGAAGTGGAAACTTGCATGATATTCTGGCGTGCACAAAAAAAAAATCTGAACTGAAGTGCAAACTTGCATGATATTGTGGTGTGCACAAAAGTTGTAAAGTAAAGTTGTGGTGAAAAGGATAGGTACCTCAACTTGTAAAATGGGTTTAGGAGGAATATTAACAAAAGAACTTGTTCTGAAATGCCTTTTGAAAAGTATTGCTCGGTGTTGTGGGCATTTAAAAAGCTGTGAAGTATAGTTCTGGGTGAAAAGGTTGGGTACTTCAACTTGTAAAATGGGTTTAGGAGGGACATTAAGAAAAAAGTTGTAAAGTAAAGTTGTGGTGAAAAAGATGGGTACTTCAACTTGTAAAATGGGTTTAGGAGGGACATTAAGAAAGGAACTTGTTCTGAAATGCCTTTTGAAAAGTATTGCTATGTGTTGGGAAATTCAAAAAGCTGTAAAGTAAAGTAGTTTAGGAAGATGACGTGTACTTTAACTTGCAAAATGGGTTTAGGAGGGATATTAAGAACAGAAGTTGTTCTAAAATGTCTTTGAAAAGTATTGCTTGATGATATGGGATTCAAAAACCTGTAAAGTATAATTGTGGGTGAAATGGTTGGGAACTTCAACTTCTAAAATGGGTTTAGGGAGGACATTAAGAAAATAACTTGTTCTGAAATACCTTTTGAAAAGTAGTGCTTGGTGTTGTGGGCATTCAAAAAGCTGTGAAGTATAGTTCTGGGTGAAAAAGTTGGGTACTTCAACTTGTAAAATGGGTTTAGGAGGGACATTAAGAAAAAAAGTCGTAAAGTAAAGTTGTGGTGAAAAGGATGAGTACTTCAACTTGTAAAATGGGTTTAGGGGGGACATTAAGAAAGGAACTTGTTGTGAAATGCCTTTTGAAAAGTATTGCTTGGTGTTGGCTGTAAAGGATTGCTACTTCAACTTGTAAAATGGGTTTAGGAAGGACTTTAGGACCGGGTGGCAATTTGGGAGCCCTGTGGACCTTTGGGGGCCCGGGGAGGGTGTTTGGGGTCGGGGGGCCCTTTGGGAGGTTGGGGGACCTTTGAGTACCGGGGGGCTTCCTTCGGGGTTGGGGTAGGGGGATTGGAACCCTTTGGGGTTGGGGTAGGGGACCTCACGACACTGTTAAAATACAACTTGTGTATTATAATGACCACAGAGTTTCACCCTTAAATTCTCTTCTAAAATCATCTTTTAAATCATCTTTTAAAATGTCTCTAACTGTTTCGCCGAAATAATTCCCTATAATGGCTAAAACGGTTTCGCCCAAATAATCCCTAAACGTAATTTCAGCGTGTTCCTTTTGTTTTGGCATCTCTGCGCTGACACATTTCAAATTATTTGGAAACCCTTACGTGAATCAATCTCTTCATCGCTAAGATCTAAACATTCGCTTGGAGACAGTTCTCTTTAGAAACAACAAATTAATTCCCTCTCGTGTCAAAATCAATTCTCTTTAGAAACAACAAATTAATTCCCCTTTCATGTCAATCAATCAATCACGACATCATCTGTCATGTGTGATCTAAACTTTGCCCCGGAAACATTCTCTTTGGAAATACATCAAAGACATTAATTAACTTGACGTCATCTGTCAGACATTAATTAACCTTGCCCGAAAACAATTTGATTAATGACTCAATAATCCATGAAAGTGAGAAAGTTCCTGTTTTTCCATTCTCACTGACAAAAGCCATAAAACAGACATAAATGTGAGAAAGTTCCTGTTTTTTCATTCTCACTGACAAAAACCATAAAACAGATGAGAAAATTCCTGTTTTTCAAGTGAGAAAAATACTGTTTTTCCATTCTCACTGAAGAAAACCATAAACCACGTGGTTCTATGCCCATATATGGACTCCCGGTGGGACCTCCTGAGGCATCTCTACTGTGATCAGCGAAAGTCGTTTTTTGAAGAAGTATGATTTTAGTATCTGACTAGAGGTAAAGAATATACACCAGGATAATCCATCTCTTGAAAAATTCAGCTCATTTGAGACAGGCAACTATACAGTTACAATATACCTCATATAAAGGGGAAGAAGGAAGAGGGTTAAGAGTCTTGACTGCAAAGCCCAGCTCTCGCCGTGTACTTTGAAAACAGAACAAGAAGAATTGTACTAATTGGAAAATCAATCTTTGTTTTCTACTTACTTTCTACGATTTCTATTAGTCAAATGATTTAGTTTCCTTGGATAATCATTTTTTTTCCATTCTCCTAAGCGTTAGTGATTTTCCACGGGCTTGCTAATCTTATGAATAATCTTATAAGAGATTATAAATTCTATTGTCGTGAATCACGAAGAACACCTTCGAGGTGACGCAACGTATATACCCTTATTAAAATGTGTTATGAAGTATACACGAGCAACGTTTAATCGCACCGGTTTAGCATTTGTGCTTTTTAAGTGAGCTGAGATCATGGTCGCAGCGGTGGCTTGTCACAAAATTCATCGCCGGGAGTCGGGAAATTTTGGACTCAAAGACCTGATAAGACCCCTTAATGTCCGAGCGTAACCAAAATGTGTATTGTAAATTTGAACTTAGGCTTTCCTGTCATCGTCTAAATATCATGCCTGAAAGTCCCTGAATGTCACCTTTTAAAGTACAGAACTTATGTGAGATTAATTTCAAGGACCATGAAATATTCATGATTCAAGTTAAATGTTCCAACGCCCCAGTTTATATGTAACACATTATACCCTTTGTCTCCTAACATTTAGTCATTGAATTTCCTTCTGAAAATTTAACTACAAGAAATTCTTTTTTTCCAAGAATGAGTGTTCCACACTTAAAACCTATCGAAGACACTGGTTTCCATTCTAGTTTAATTGAAGTCAAAAGTCCAATTCTATGCTGGAAATCAGATTTCAATCACAAAAGAAGGATCGAAAAGAAATGAAACAAAATTGGTTCTATTACTGAGATGGCTTTCAGCTGAGGTGCACAGAGTTAATTTGGCATTTAAACGAGTAGGGGTAAAGCTCTATATTCTTTTTCTTTAAGATGAATACGCATGTGGTAGCTCAAAAACCACTGAAAGCTATCAAATTGTGGCGGAAATACGTGCTGATTAGTCGTTGTCGGGGAATATGGGCGGAAATTAAACTTATAAGGTAATTCCCCAATAACGCCGTACAAGCATTAAAAAGGGTACATCTGGCACCACAACGCAGGATAATTTCCTTTTCTTCTAGCTGATCTACTTTCAATGGACTCACCTAGCTTTAATTAAAACTATTTATAAACTTCCTGTTTACTAAATCAAGTTTCTTGTAAAAGTCTCATGCCTCGGCCACATTATAGTCACACTTGTCGATACAACGAGAGTTATGCGTGACTAGAGCGCAAATTATGCTCATAATTTCTCCAGTTTAACATTGTTAAACTTTCAAGCACAAAGATTGTCCTTGACCAATCAGAAACAAGATTTAAGGCATAACTTTTTTTAAACTGAAAAGGATGGAAGCTTGGATTAGCATGTTTTTTATCGATAATAGGATACAAAGATACAAAGATACAAAGATAAAAGTGTCAAGAGAGAATAGTTTGAAGCCATTTAGTATGGATACAAGCTTTTCAACCAATTTCTTACTATTTTTAGTTTCTACTTCCGAAACACAGAACCTGCTTCTGAAAGAAATCTAATATCTTCTAAATTCAATCCTTGTGTAAAACCCTGATCGTGCTAAAGATAATTAAGCTAAGGCAATTCGAAAGGCAGCATTTTACATTTTTGTTAAAATTAATCTTGTAGTATGTTCAATGAACTCCTTTAATATGCTTTTCTTTATACTACTTGGTTTATTTTGGTTATAGGTGGAATGACCGGTCTGCGTCGAGGCTCAGGTCACACAGGTATCCTATTTGGTTAAATAGATTCTTAGGAGTAGCTGTGTTTTTCCCAAAAAGCTTTTTCTTTTCCAAAAGATTTTCTCCCTCGTGGAAGTAATTAAAAAATGAAGCCTTTCACGTCAAAGCACTTTTGGAGCCTCTTTGATGCTTGAATCCTTCCTTGTAGAAACAACCGGTGATTAATGATGGCCAAAAAAGTAAAAACATGTTTCTCTGCTCTCCTGTAAGATTTGACTTTTGTAACTTACCTTCGAATATTCACAGCCGATTTACTGTATCTCAGTGCGTTAAAGATTTGGCTTTCATGCCGTGAACGGCTCAAAATACCTGAATTGGCAACAGTTTAAGGCCATTCAACTTTATTTTTAAATATATATTTATTTTTAATAATGAATTTTATTTAACTTTATTAGTATTTCTCTATTTCAATACATAAACTGAATTAGAAGGATAAATGTAACTAATTCTAAAAATTACGTAGGGGAAGTCGGGGTTGAGTCGGACAAAATTGGCCGATCACAAATATCGCATTTGTTTATGAATGGAAAACCGAAATTTGATTTTCTCTAGATACCTCTCAGAATAAGGAACTCTTAAAATTTTTTCCAGATTATTTATTCTTCGAATTCTCTCAAAAACTGCGTTTATAATTTTCGCCAAAGTGTCCAAACCAACCCCACCTACTGGGGTTGGTTCTTGGGTTGAGTTATTTAGCTGGAACTTGACCAGGGTGTAATCTCCTACTAACAAGGAAGATAGGCTGAACGGAACGGCACGTCAATCATTATTGTCTTCTTCACTAAGATTTAATTAATCATCAGATGAATCATCTAGCTAGAGATCTACCGGAGGTGTCTTCTTTGGTTGTTTTTTCTCTCCCTTGCCAGGCTTTTTGCCTCTGTTTCTTCCTTTTCTGGAGCATAAGTGAGTATCCTGGTTCTGCCTGTTTTGCGGCGCTTACGAGAACTTGAATGAACATTTACCTTAAGCGGGAAAGGTTTAATCATTTCTGGGGTTATTTTTGCCATCTGAGAGTCTTGGAGGTTGGTAGCTGATAGCCTAGGAGAGGGACTGGGGTCAGTTGATCATCCAAGAGAAGAAATATCATCGTTGGCTTGAGACTGGTCAATTTTGTCAAGTTGCGAGACTGCTGCATTTGCCTGATTTGAACTTACTTGATCTTGAATAAGTCGGTTTGTCACTTTGGACGGGAGTAAATCTACTTCACAGAACACATTTCTGTCGAAACGCCATATTCCAACCTTTCTGAAAGAGGGAGTGATATTGGCCAGTGAAAACTTCCCAGATTTATCCCAAAAAGGGCTTATCCCAGATTTGCCTTTCAATCCCTCGAACTATCTGTTTTGGCTTTTTCTACAATTACCCATGTCTTATTAAACACCCTTTGTCCAGGGTTTAACTGGAGCCATTCATTTAACTTTAGCTTGAGACTGCTCTTGAAAGGACCAAGAACACCAATATCTAAGGGTTGGAGTCAGTGGGAACAATGTGGCGGGAAAGTTAGAAGAACAATACCGTTTTCTTTTCAGAAAGAAATACATTTTGTATCAAGGTGACTTTCGTGATTATCAAGCAAAAGGAGACGAGGATTGTCTTTTGAAGAGCGGCAATGCTTCCGAAAGTGTTGTAGAGCCAACAAAAAAGTTTCGCCGTTCACCCAGCCCAACGGGTGTATGAGCCCAAGGGAGCGAGGAGGACCTCTTCGTACCATCTCAGGCTTGATTTTTTTTTCGTGGGAAAATAAAACTGGTGGAATCTGTTCTCCAACTGTATTTATGAAGCAAACCAATGTTGTGTTTTCTCCTCACTCAGCAGAGACGGTCTTTTGTACTTGTTTAACTCATGTTGCTACCACAAATCTTGGCGGTTTCAAAACTGTAGGGACGCAAGTTTCATCGACATTCCATATGTGCTCAGCTGTAAATTGATGCCTGCCATTGACATCAATTAAATTATCAAAAAACTTTGAAATAACTACTTTGTTGAAACCTTGGCTAGTGGGCTCAGGTGCACGAAGTGAGATACTGGGGTTTCTTTTCAAAAAAGCAGTAGGCCAGTCTTTTGAAGCACTGTTTCCTTCTGTCCAAGATGGTAGGGTTTCAATTTCGTTTGCAAAAGCATATTGAAAGGCTAGCTTTTTAACATCATTTGAGGTAAGATCGTGATTAATTCTTGATACAGCGACAAGATAGTCGCACATGTCCCTTTCTTGTTTGTTAGAAAAGATCTGCCGATTGTGCTCTATGCGCTTCTCAGCTTTTCTGATTGCTGCATCAATATCCCCTTCGGTCTTACTTCGGGCTGCATCAATCTTCATTACAGTTAAACCATCTTTTGACTTTTTCAGATAATCTTAATGGGAGTTTTTCTTTTTTTTTTCAAGTGTGCTGCACCTGATCTGATTGACATCCTCCTTTCTAAAACTGCTTGTGCCGCCTCTCTTAGATTTTCTTGTTGTGTTCCGCGGTTCCCAGCCGTCGTCTGGCATTCCAGAGAGAGAGGGAGATAGAGAGAGAGAGAGGGAGAGAGAAAGAGAAAAAGAAAGATAGAGAGAAAGAGAGAGAGAGAGAGAGAGAAAGAGAGAGTGCAGGAAGCAGAAGAGAAAATGAGAGAAGACTGATCATTCTGCTGAAATCCACAAGCTATTTTTTGCCTCTTATTTTATTCCAGTAGATATTATTTTGGTAAAATTTGAAGTGGTCATGTACGCGTTTTTCACAATAACTCACTTTACTTACTGAATATGGAAACTAACTTATGAATTGAGATACAAAATTAAAACATTTAAGATTTAAGATTTATGGTCGTAAGCAAAGAAATAAAAACTTATCTGTACTAAGACCAGTAAAGAAAAGGTAGAAAGCGCAACTTTTCACGATTCTAGAACTACTAAATAATTTAGAGAAACAAGCTAGAAAAATCCTGATTTTATACTTACAGCTTAGCATAACAATGTGCAGGGTGCCAGTAAAAAAAAAAAATTGAGCTACCTAAAACAGTTTTTGCAGTATAATTGTTGAAATGATCTTCAAACCAAACTAGGAATTCTTCCTTGAGAAATAAAGGTTAGATGGCACTGTTACATCAATTTTCACCAAATGGTGTCTGAATAATTGGGGGTGTCTAGTTCAACCCACGTCTAGTTCAACCGCGACCTCATACCAGCTATTACTCAATTAATAGTTCTAGGTCTTGTATTTTGACAAGGATGTGTATTGTATCGTGGATGTGTATTGTATCTAATTGTGGCTAGGGACTTAATTGTTATTTTATTTTTGATTCAAATTTATGGATACGAAAGAATATGTTATCGTGGGAACGTTCGATTGCAAAAGAGAGTTTCTATGCCAGAAAATTCCTGACTCATCTTCCATATTATTGTATCTTTATGTAAAAATCGGATTTCCAATTTCTATACTTTGAACAAACAATAAATTTAGCTTAAAGCCTTTTAGGAATATTCAAAATCTCAGATTCGTCTCTGAAACCTAATTTCTAATTCTGGTATGTAAGATGGGCAATTACTTGTCAAGCTTACAACCCTAATCGTTTGCATGACACGCACACAGAAATTTCTTTGAATATAGTAATTGTTCAAATTATAGTTTTGCTTTTTTATGTATGATTTACAGAGGAATAAAAAACACTGTAGCAACAAGATGTATAGGTGCTCTTTTAGCTTAAAAAACAAAAGATGTTTAAATAAGCCTATTTTGCTGTCGTAATAGCATTATAACTAAACTAGAAGTTGCTAGATAGCGCTGGTCAGCTTTATCCGTGCAAGCTGCTTAAGTTTCTATTCTTATTAGTTACCTACATAGTATTTTTTTTTCATAAATAAACCATTTTGCTGCCAGTTCTATAAGGCACATGAAGTATACATGGATAGTTTTCAAAACAACTTCATTTAGTAATAATCTATGTAATAATATATGGTTTTGGCATGGAATTTTTTCCAAATAATTAATAACCAAATGCTATTTGAGGTATTATTATTTATTCTTAGGAAATTAGTATTTCTTGGGAGGGTGCAAAGCTTTGAATAGATTAGGACGGGGGAGGAGCGCACGCAGCTGTGTTGGCCTCAGGTGGCTTGGTGCTCCAATGAGCTGTTACCAGTATTAGTATTAGTAGTAGTTGTAGCAGTAGTAGTAGTAGTAGTAGTAGTAGTAGTAGTAGTAGTGGTAGTGGCAGCAGTAGTAGTAGTAGTAGTATTAGTCGCAGTAGAAGAAGTAGTAGTAGTAGTATTAGTGGTAGTAGCAGTGGTAGTAGTAGTAGTAGCAGTAGTAGTAGTAGTAGTAGTAGTAGTAACAGTAGTAGTAGTAGTAGTAGTAGTAGTAGTAGTAGAAGCAGCAGTAGTAGTAGTAGTAGTAGTAGTAGTAGTAGTATTCTTAGAAATATTTTCCACGATCATACAAAGAAAACTGCAAAGGAAACCCTATGACGCTTTAACAAGATAATCATTTTCGCCCCTCAGCAGCTACAACAATACATCCTGACTAATTTATTTTGTATCATTCAGCAATCAGTCATTCGAAGAATTGGATCAGTTCCCGGAATTTGTCCTTTTAAAATCGAGCTACCTGTCGGGACACCGCCATCTCTACAAGTTCAGCAAGCAAATGGTGTCCAAGGCGAGCCATGTGGTCTAACATATGAACTGCTAAGCTACCTTGGAACAGATGCAAATGTGGTATGCTTATGCTTTTGCTATTTTTCCTATAGACTTAATTAAAAATATGTCGTTTGTCAGGCATAGTCAAAGAGAAAAAGAGATGTTACATTCCTGCAGTTCTGTCGTGAAAACTGTAATTTAATTTCATTGGTTTAAGTCTGTGACGTATTTTTTAAACCAATTACATTATTCCGTAAATGTGTCTAGAGGGGGTAAACACAAATTCCATGCGACTAAAAAGAACAAAAAGTTAAATTCCAACTGATTGGTTGTTCTATGTGAAGTTCTAAGCCATTGAAAAAAGCTGAAAACTATTGAATCACCGTCTTTTAGACATAGTTCCTCTGTTTCTCTTCGGTGTTGTGATTTTGTTTAGAAATGTGATGTAAATAAAAGCATATGTGAGTGTGAATGTTTATGATTGAGATGTTTGATGTTTGAAGTTCATTCAATGGGTTTTATTTTTTTTTTTATTTGGGGTGTACACAACTAACGTAAATTACCCTAAATATGAGGAAACTGCCTCCCCCCAAGCATCCTCCTCTGTACTCTAAATCTTAGCTAACAGTTTACTGAACAGTTGCATCAAAATGCAACAAATACAGTCAGGTACAGAGCTACAAGTGTTTTTTCTTATGTTCTGCCTTCTAACACTCGTGAATTAAATTTATACGTTGAAAATTTGTTTTATTTAAAGCCTAACATGTTACTCTAAATTTGGTCCAAGCCACTTTGCATAGACAACCATGCCGTAGGGGCTTGAAATATGGTTCATTCGATCGGAAATTGGAAGCTACGACGTCCCTTCTGAGGCTGAAAGATATAAAAGAGCAACATGATTCCCTCTTATTTTCCCTCCGGTAACACCCATAGTATTAAATCAAGGTTTTCAGATAATTCTTTCAGTCAGGACATTCAAAATATTTAAAAATGTGCCTCTAGGGGGTAAATGATCCATACATCCCTAAAAGCTAGAGCCCCAAAGTATGTAGTTCGTGCATTTCTTATCAAGGCATATTAGTAAATATGTGAGGCGTCAAATCAATCCTTAGAAATAGAACTTTTTTTTTAAATATTCAGAAGACCCGTTTAATATGCGACCGAAGATGGTATAACCCACGCAGCCCCAGTGGCTTTGCTAAATTAAGAAAATCAACAATTTTCACAGATTGGCTTTTATGAAATTGACTGACATGTCACATTTTGTTTGAACTTGAGTCATGGGAATGTGGCTCCCTCCCTTGGCTTCTCAGCCTAGGTAGCGACCAGAAATAGTAGTGTTTGAATTTTTTTTTCATCCAAAGGCTTGGCTTAGCTACAGAATTTGGTCTCAGTCTGGAATTCAGCTGAAAGGGCGTAAATGCAAGGTACGAAAATGCAAATAGATGATACTTTTCTGTCTGATCGGTTTAAAACTTATAAGGAAAAAATTAGCCACAAAAACGAGGTATGGGAGCTGGAATATGTTTGATTAGCACAGATAATGTATTGCATGACTTGAAAGATTTTCGATCAGCAGTGATAAAAAATGAGCTACCTGGACCTAAAACTTAAAATTAGCATAAACTAGCTTAAAATTATAAACTTAATATTTTGGTACATACTTAGGCCTAACACTTCTTTTTGGTTTGCCTTTATAGCTTGTTTGACCTGAATTCACTTTTAGGGGATCATTTAAAAAAAAATTATTTAATTCGAAATAGGTTAAAGGGGTTAGCACAATCGTTATTCTAGTGGGGCAGAATATTTTGTGAGCAGCCCTGTCCCTTCATGTACTTCAGAGAACTACCGTATTGGATATGTTGTGTCACAACGAACTTTAGCGAATTGTTTTCCTATGTAGAAACGATAAATACCGGAAAATTAGTCGGGAGAGAAATCCATACAAACAAATAAAAATGCCCACAAAATTGGATAAATGATTTGAAAAACTTGAATAAAAAAGGAATTTATGTTCCATCAATGATGCAATTAGGATTGACACATAGCGAGGAGAATGGCAGGAAACTTTAAGAGAACACTTTTTTGTTATTTTCAGGAGAGAGTTCCTTTTGACACATTTTCAGGGAGGGATTTTCCTCTGCGCACGCATGTGTGTTATATTAGGTATATAGTTTTTTCTTGAGTAGCTAGAATATCACTTTTTTGAAAAGTAGTACAGAAAAGACACTAGCTACTTTAGAGAATAGGTCCCCAGCTCTTTTCCAAATCCTCATCTCTTCAAGCCTTGTGAGCAAATGTTACATTTCATTTTGAAAGGAATTTACGGTTTTATTGAATTACTCTTTATATGTTGAGTGAATGTACATATGAGAGTCACATCCAAGCAATAGTTTCCCACTCGAAATAGTACAAATTTATGAAACAGTACAGAAGCTTATCCCATTCTCTTTGGCCCACCCATTAATCATAGGCAGCGCAATAGCACTGCCTAAGTAAAGAACGATGTTGGCACAATGTATTGTTTTTTTTTCTAGACCAGGGCACTTCGTATCGAAGGAGTTGTCGTAGAAACTTCAAAAAGGGCTCATTCGATTGGAAATCGGAATGGCTAGTGCCCATTTTAATAGCCGAAAATGATTGGAAGGCAACTAACAACCCTTCCACGCCCACCATTTCCCCAAACACATCCAATCAAAATTTTGAGATAGCCATTTTGTTCAACGTAGTTGATTTCCAGATAGAAATTATATTTTTGAGGAGGACAATCCCCCCACAACCCTCAGGGCAAGGGTTGTAAGTTTTGTCCTGGGGGTATATAAGGTTTTTATAGAAAGCTTTGTAGTAGAAACTTCAAAAAGGGCTCATTCGATTGTAAATTCAAATGGCTAGTGCCCCTTTTTAATAGTTGCTAGTGATTGGAGGGCAAACAATTCCCCTCTCACGCCCACCTTTTCCCCAAATACATCCAATCAAAATTTTGAGATATCCATGATATCCAGATATCCAAGTCCTGGCAATTAGGCCTCGGAGGATGGCAACCCCCTATAGCCCTCAGGGTAAGGGTTGTAAGTTATGCCCTGGGGGCATATAAGGTTTTTATAAAAAGTGTTGTGTAGAAACTTCAAAAAGGGCTCATTCGATTGGAAATTGAAAGAGCTAGTGCCCTTTTTAATAGTAGAAAGTGATTGAAGGGCAACTATCCCTCCCCCCTTTCATGCCTGCGATTTCCCCAACACATTCAAGCAAAATTTTGAGATAACCATTTTGTTCAACGTAGTATAAAGTTCTGGAAATTAGGTCTTTCAGGATGACAGCCCCCCCACCTCACAACCCATACGGGAAGGAGTTGCAAACTATGTCCTGGGGGTATATAAGGTTTTTATAGAAAGTGTTGTCGTAGAAACTTCAAAAAGGGGCTCATTCCATTGGAAATTGAAAGGGCTAGTCCCCTTCTTAATAGTCGAAAGTGATTGGAGAACTAATAAACCCCCTCTCACGCCCACCATTTTCAAGAATAAACTCAATAAAAATTTAAGATAACCATTTTGTTCAACGAAGTTTAAGGGTCCAGATATTATGTCTTTGTGGATGCCAAACCCCACACAGCCCCCGGGGCAAAGGTCCTAAGTTATGACCTGGGGGCATATAAGGTTTTTAAAGAAAGTGTTGTCGTAGAAACTTCAAAAAGGGCAAATTCAGTTGGAAATTGAGAGGGCTAGTGCCATTATTAATAGTCAAAATCAATCGGAGGGCGAATGTCCCCCCCACGCTCATCATTTCCCCGAATACTTCCAATCAAAATTTTGATATAGCTATTTTATTGAACATAGTTGAAGGGTCTGGAAATTATATCCTTGAGTATGGCACCCCCCCCCCCTCACCGTCCTCAGGGCTAAGGCTGTAATTTAAGGTTTTTATATAAAGCGTTGTCTTAAAAACTTCAAAAAGAACTCATTCGAGTGAAAATTGAGAGGGCTATTACCCTTTTATTACCCTTTTTAATAGTCGAAAGTAATCGGAGGGAGAATCACCTCCCCCCCTTCGCCCATGCCCATCATTTCTCCAAACATTTCCGATCAACATTTTGATACAGCCATTTCGTTTGACGTTTGAAAGGTCTGGAAATTCTGTCTTTGAGGATGACAAACCTCCCCCAAGAGCCCTCAGGACAAGGATTGTAAGTTATGCCCTGGGGATATATAAGGTTCTTATAGAAAGTTTTGTCGTAGAAACTTCTAAAAAGACCCATTCGATTGGAAATTGAGAGGACTAGTGCCTTTCTTAATATTCGATAGTGATCAGAGAGCAAATACCCCCCCCCCCATGCCCATCATTTCCCCAAACACGTCCAAACCAAATTTTAAGATAACCATTTTGTTCAACGTATTTGAAAGGTCTGGAAATTATGTCTTTGAGTATAACAAATCCCAAAGCCCTCAAGACAAGGGTTGTAAGTTATGTCCTGGAGGCATATAAGGTTGTTATAGAAAGTATGGTCATATAAACTGTGGAGGGGGCTCATTGGATTGTTAATAAGACACTCTAGTGCTCATTTTAAGAGTCAAAGTGATCGGAGGACAGCTATCCCCCCAACACACACGCATTTACGCGTCGTATTGTCCCGAAATGCATCTAATAGAAATTTTTGAGATTGCCATTCTATTCAAAATAGTCTAAATATCATATAAGAAGGCTTTTGGGGTTGAAACCAACCCCACAGATTAGGAGCAAGGGTTGTAAGTTATGCCCACGGGATATTTATGGTTCTTATGGAAGGGATGATTGTCAAACTTTAGAAGAGGCTCAGTATTTTTCCCTTAAAAGACTATGTCAATATAAAATGAACAGAAATTAATTTAAAAAGGGGTTTGGTTGCCCTCCAGTCACTTTCGACTATTAAAAAGGGTACTAGCCCTTTGAATTTCCAATCGGATAAGCCCTTTTTCAAGTGTCGATGTGTTTTGGGAAATGGTGGGCGTGGAAGGGGTGTTAGTTGCCTTCCAGTCACTTTCGACTATTAAAAAGGGCACTAGCCATTTCAATTTCAAATCGAATGAGCCTTTTTTGAAGTTTCTACGACAACGCTTTCTATAAACACCTTAAATCCCCCAAGGGCAGAAATTACAACCCTTGCCCGGAGGGCTGGGGGGGGGGGTTCATCCTCATAGACCTAATATCCCGAACTTTCAACTACGTTGAACAAAATGGCTATCTCGAAATTTTGATTGGATGTGCTTGGGGAAAAAGTGGGCGGGAGAGGGGGTCATTTGCCCTCCAGTCACTTTCGACTATCAAAAGGGGCACTGGCCCATTGAAATCCCTATAGACAGAGTCTTTCTGGAAGTCTTTGCGACAACTCTTTCTATGAAAAACTAATTTGATCCCAGGGCGTAAATTACCATCCTTTCCCAGAGGGCTTCGGGGGGAGTATCCTCCCCAAAAGTAAAATTTCTATTTGGAAATCAACTACGTTGAACAAAATGGCTATTTCAAAATTTTGATTGGATGTGTTTGGGGAAATAGTGGGCATGGAAGGGTTGTTAGGTGCCTTCCAATCACTTGAAGGGCATGAGAGGGGGGGCTAGTTGCCCTGCAATCACATTTGACTATTAAAAAGGGCAGTAGCCCTTTGAATTTCCAATCGAATGAGCAATTTTTGAAGTTTCTACGACAACACTTTCTATAAAAACCTTATATGCCCTCAGGGCATAACTTACAACCCTTACCCTGAGGTCTGTAGGGGGTTGTAATCCTCCAAGGCCTAATTTCCAGGACTTTCAACTACGTTGAAAAAAAATATATCGCAAAATTTTGATTGGATGTGTTTGGGGAAAGGGTGAGCATAAGAGGGGGTTTAGTTGCCCTCCAATCACTTTCCAATATTACAAAAGGGCACTAGCCTTTTCATTTCCTAATCGAATGATTCCTTTTTGAAGTTTCTACGACAACCTTTCTATAAAAACCTTATAAGCCCCCAGGTCATAACTTACAACCCTTGCCTTGGGGGCTGTAGGGGTTGTCATCCTCATAGACATACTTTCCAGAACTGTCAACTACGTTGAAAAAAATGATAATCTCAAAATTTTGATCGGATGTGCTTGGGGAAATGGTGGGTGTGAGAGAGGGGTTATTTGCTTTTCAATCACTTTCGACTTTTAAAAAGGACACTAGCCCTTTCAATTTCCAATTGAGTGAGCCCTTTTTGAAGTTCCTACGATGAGACTATCTATAAAAAAAACTTATTTGGCCCCAGGGCATAACTTACAACCCTTGCCCTGAGGGGTGTGGGGGGTTTGTCATCCTCAAAGACATAATTTCCAAAACTTTCAACTACGTTGAACAAAACGGCTATATCAAAATTTTCATTGGATGTATTCGGGGAAATGGTTGGCTTGAAAGTGAGGTTACTTGCCCTCCAATCACTTTTGACAATTAAAAAGGGCACTAGCCCTTTCAATATCCAATCGAATGAGCCCTTTCTGAAGTTTCTACGACAACATTTTCTATAAAAACATTATATGCTCCCAGGACATAACTTACAACCCTTGCCTTGAGGGTTGTGGGTGGGGGGGGTTGTCATCCTTAAAGACCATCGTTAATATCCCTGAAAAAATAATTATTTTAAATGTTTTCATTTTTATAACTTTAAGAAATCAAAAATTAATTAAGATTTTAAAAAATAAATTTCAGCATATGTGTATTAAACTGACAATACACATTTTTTTTCTGTAAATTCATTTGAATTTTTTCATTAAAGTACAAATTATATTCAGGCTTTTAAAAAGGGTAGGAACTTAGAACACTACTCATATTAATTTCTGCTCGTTTTGAGTCTGACTATTATATTTAATTTAATTACTCTCTGTTTTGGGTTTCATTTATTTATTGATACTGATCTGTGGTAGTTGTATGCTTGATAGATTATTTGATTCTGTTTTGGTTTATTTTTGGTTTAACGGAGTTCTTTACTTTTTTTGAAAAACTTGTTTTTTGGAAAAAGTTTTTTAATTAATATTAAAAAAGTATCGCCGCTGGTTTTTCTTATTGATAGCAAGAAAATCTTTCCTAGCTGATAGAAAGATTCCTGCTAGTCTATTAGATGAATTAAATAAAGAAGTTTTGTCCATTCAAAGTGAAGAGTGACATATACTTCAAAATCAGATATTTTCGTGAATTTGAGGAGAACTACCGCCTTACCCCTTCACTTTTCGTTGAAGTGTTTAACTAGTGCTTTGCCGGAAGAATTTTACAAATAGAGCCAATTGTTAAATGGAAGTATTTATTTGTCGAATGCCTTTCAAAACATGTTATTATGGGGTAAAGGAAGGGGGACTGAAAGCTTACTTACGATAGGCTACTATAATTGGAAAGCAAGGAAGGATGTGTGCACTCCTCTAGTTCATGGATGAAAAATATAAGGAGTCAATATACTCGATTTTTGTGGCATAGTTTTCCGATATATATTTCTAGTAAAATATTAAACATAGATTTTTCGGAACAGGCTCACAGGTGTTTTTCAGATTTTCAGTGCAGGATGACAGAGCAAATGCTGGATTTAATAGAGACACGGACTGAACTGAGCTTGGGGCAAAGAAGTATTATTCAGGAGGCAATAGAGACAACGGTGGTGGGCAGAAGAAACTTGATGTGTAGCGGATTTTTGGGTCCACCGACAAATAGACGCGAATTTAAGGAGAACTACCCCCTTAGCCCTTCACTTTTTGTTGAAAGCCCTTCACTTTTTGCAACGGAAGGGGGACTAAAGCTTACGTATAATAAGCTACCATAATTAGAAAGCAGGGGAGGATGTGTATACTCCTCTAGTTCATGGATGAAAAATATAAGGAGTCAATATACACGATCCTTGCCGCATAGTTTTCCGCTATATATTTCTAATAAAATATTTATTACTATCTTTTACGTTTACTTCTTATTTCTTATTATTTTATTTTTATTTTTAATCATATATAATATACTGTATATTGTATTTGGGAATATAGTGTGCTATTTTATTTTGATGTTCCACTTTAATTTTTTCTTGTTTGTTTTTGTGGTACTGGTGCATTATGCGGGTACCGCTATATACTGTATGTGGAATGTCAAACGGGAAATGCTACAGTCAAACGCGAGAGACAGATACCCGGTACTAAAACAGTTGTTAGAGTGGAATTGATATAATTGAATGTTAAAATTACAATTTGGGATTTGCCAAATACAGAAACTGAGGCAGTTGAATTTTACAGGATAAGTGGTTATTGCCCAAGAAAAGATTATAATATAATCTCTCTAATCGCACAATATAATCTTTCTTTCCAATCGCATAATTGTAACTTGCAATTCTTATTATTTTGCTCATAAACCATTATAACCGGGTATCTGTCTCTCCCGTTTGACTCTAGCATTTCCTGTTTGACATTCCTCATATAGCAGTGCCCGTATAATGGACCAGTACCGTTTTTGTTTATATTATGACTTATATGTATATTGATTTATTTCTCATATTTTCTGTTATTACTTTTACTCAAATAATTCTTTTATCAGCCAAACTAATATTCGGTTAATAATAGCAATTAGTCTCCAAAGCACCAGAGAGATTTCATTTGTTTCTTGTTATTGGGGTTAAGACTCATTGTTTTACACGACAAAAGGATATGTTGCTTAGTAGCATTATGAAATATACTATATAGCAGTTATTAAATAGCAGAAACCCTCTAATGAACTAGCTCTGTTACATTTATGTAGTAATCCAAATGATATTGTGTAGGTATCCAAAATGACCTGGGAAGTGTCTATTGAGAGTCAATCCAAAATGATTCGTTATTATAAAAATATGTATTTGACATACCAAAAATACATTCCAAATTTACTTTACGGTATAGAATTGGTAATATCGGTAACTCCCAATCAATAATAATACAACCCGCTACTGAAGTCCTTCCGAAGATATAACAATGTAACCTGAAGTGACAGTATGGTTGCGATAGTCACCAGAGGGTATAATAATTTTTTATTTTTTTATGTTTCAAGACAAGCACCTTTTCTGCTTGTTCCTGTTTTGTCTCATGGCTGGGGGAACGAGTTGAAACTTCTAAGGAATTTTGTTTTAAGAGGAGGGCGGTAAATGGATTAGAATACTGTGTTTCTAGGGAAGGGCAAAATTATTTTCTCCATTATTCTCTAAAGAGCATAATCTACGGATTTTTCCCATCTTTTTCTCTGTTTCTACGTATCGTGTTATATGCTTTTTGGGTAGTAAAAATATATCGTAGAAAAGAGGCAGGGCATCCTGGACACCTAAATACTAAAGTGAGCTCAGTTATACAGAAATCTCCTAACCACTTAAATATTAATCTTTATGAAATATATAAATACACTCATTACACGCAGTAAAAAAAAATCTTCTTGACTATCCCATTGTTTTAGAGTATTATTTAAACTTAATTATAGTAAAAAATTATAGGCAGGCTCAAAATATATTTTAGCGTCCTAGAGCCTTCCTTTCCAATTTAGTAGATAATGTTTGAAGAGGAGCAGGACAGTTTCAGGTAATTAATTCAGGTAATTTCAGGTAATTCACGTAATTTTTCCCCATTGATGGTACGATTACGCCACACATTTACACAAATAGCCTACCACTGTCTTCCTCAGGAAATTGGACCAGAGTTTTCATTTCCACTGAATCTCTTGTGAATGACATAGTTTTAGTACTTAAAACGGATTTTATGTCATATTAGACAAACTTGGAGTCTTAGTTCATTAAGAATATGGCTGTGGCTAGTGTGGCCATGGTGTAGGTATCTGTAAGGGAGATTCTAAAATGATCAGTGAACTGGTTCGGCTACCTTGATTTTAAATCAAAGGCCGAGACCAAGTCCTTAGATTTTTAAATTAAAATCAAGTTGCCATCAAGCTATGGGTAATTAGAGGAAAAGCCAAGACAGATAGTCTGAGTGAGAGGCAAAGCTGGCGTAAGCCTTTTTCAGGATTGTACCAAAAATGACGTAATTTTCACTTGTTGATAGATAGTCTATCATCCATCCATCCTAAGACAGCACTAAGGTAGATACTCATAAAACTTTAAGATGATCGAGATTTTGTGACCTATCTGTCAGTTAGTGGGGAGGATCAAAATGATAGAAAACTTGCGCCAAACTGTTTGTAAAACATTATAATTATTAATACGTATTATTGCGGAAGGACTGATTAAATTTAGTCAAGATTCAGGCAAAAAAGGCCTGTTGGAACCCTTGTTCCCAGTTTATTCAGATAAATGTCCCTCCCAGATTCATTTCTTTTGGCCCCTTAATTATTTTCCTTCCCCGAGTAATAAATATTAATTTTCCTTTTTATTTTGTGACGCCATTTTGGGTCTTCTTAATTGCGTACGTGTTTAGTAGACCACGAGGTAAGAAATTGCGCAGTTAGGAAGGTTGACCAGTAAATTAGTAAGTCCTAGGATTGGCTGGAAAGATTCATTTACCACCCTCGTAACCCCTGTCACAGCACTCGGCTAGCGGGCTGGGAGAAAGAGTCCTTTCTGAAATCAGTTCTTTTATACAACGTGTAGTGATTACAGTAAGCTTTTTTTTACTATGTACTCTTTTAACTTTTCAGCTTAGGTCGAGTCTAAAGAGGTAGTTAGAAATCTTATCGGTAAACTTTGGCTTTAAATGTGGCCATAGACCATCCGATCACGTTGGTATATACGGAACCGTTGGAGTAACCGCGGAAATCCCACTAATTTGGGGCCGACGAGGGATCTCCCCCTCCAGTAAGTGGCATAGCAACTCTTTGTGCCATTTTTGCCTTTAAAAGTGGTGACCCCCGCACATTAAACATCCAATAAGTGGTGCCAGCGGTACTTACACTCCAATAAGTGGTGGGAGCGATTTAAGGTCCTATCAGGAAATCTGATAATAAAAGAATTCCGCGCTTTCGAAGAGACGGGTTAATTTGGCCTAGAAAGTAGCCTATGGTGGGTACATATATAAAAATCGTAAAGAGAAAATTTTTATCTGAGCTGTGCCTAGTCGGATAATAATAGGTAATAAAATTTAAGAATCAATAAATTACGCGAATAAGTAACTGGTGAGACAAGGGAGGCTGCGCCACCCACGGATAATCTACAAATTAAATAGCGAGAAAATGACCTATCAACAGCACTGATAGCAAAAGAATTATGCGTTTTCGAAGAGACGGGTGAATTTGGCCTAGAGAGTGGCCTATATCATTATATATAGAGAAAAAAAATACGGAATTAATTAATAAGAAGGTCTATAATGGGCTGTGTGCCTTGTTAGACAAATATAAAAAAAGATTAACGTGAAATTAATGAGTTGAGTCTACAGTGGGGAAATCTCCGTAGTTAAAAGTATTACAGGGTTTAAGGACAGATAAGAAAACGTTGAAAGTTGGGTTATAATTTGAGTGAAGTGGCGGACTTAGATATAATCTTCAGTGACGAAGGTTATAAGAGTATTGAGGAGGCAAATTAGAAGAATTTGTCAGTTTGTGCGCAAATTGGACAAGGAAGGTGGGAGGCATCTGTCCTATTGAGTAATCTGCCCAGGATGAGATTATATTTGGAATACGAGTATCCAGGGAGGATACGGGATTTGTTTTACAGGGTAGTTCCCCTGTTTGAGTTTAGTCCAGCTAATTCACTAGTGGAATATTCGCGCAGTTTTTCAGTTTATTTTCTCGTCCAACCCCTGTTAATTTGTTTTTCGGAGATATATTTCACTCACGTAAAATTGCTTGTTTTGATTCCCTAATGAAGTCTAGACATTCCGGTTATTTGAAAAATTGTTGAACTTACCGGCTATTGACTAATTGAATAAGAGATAATATAATCAGAAAGAAGTATACGCGGTAAAATGAGAGGGTACGAAATAAACAAGGAAGAAATAATATGTGAAAAAACAAGACGAACTCATCCCTCAGAGGCTGGGCCAAATGAAGGGGAGTTGCGGGATAGAGATAGTACAGATAGGGAACAAAGGAATTCAGAAAAGGAATTGAGAAGAAATAATGACAAATGGAATTTTGAAATAATGTCGGACAGAGATAAGATGAACTCAAGACCGAGAAGGGCGAGTGAAGCACATAGAAAAAGTAGAAAAATAGAAAGAAAGGCAAATATAGAGGCCTTTGAGAGAGAGTACCAAGAATATAAGGGAAAAATGCAGGCTGAGAAAGATGAAATTAGAAAGAATAGAAAACAGGACGAAAGGGCTAGAGTAGCCTATAAAGAAAGAGACAATACGGATAGAGAACGAACAAAATGAATTAAGAAGAAATAAGGACAGACGGAATCAAAGTAGTCCGAGTAGAAGGAGCAATGTTGAATCGAGATCCAGCAAGGGCTCGCGAAGGAGTACTCAAATAGATATGACACAACAAATATTAAATTTCATGAGAGAAAGAGAGGTAGCCAGAGAAAAAAAGGAGGAGGAAGATAGAAAAGAAAGAGAGGAAGAAAGAATAGCTAGAGAAAAAAGGAAGAGGCTGATAGAATAGCCAGAGAACAAAAAAAGGAGATTGATAAAATAGCTAGAGAGAAAGAAGAAATATATCACCAAGAGTTTAAAAGAACCATGATAGGCCTAATAGAAGCCCACTGGGGAATTCCAGAAAGCGATATTTTATCACTACTAACTTCTAGGCTGTTGGATAGGCATAATAATTTGTCTAAGAATCAATCGCGAGAAAAAGAAAATTACCAGACATTAAACACTTTTACGGGAAAATATGCTTCTTCGTTGACAAGGCGGGGAGGTGTACTAACCCATAAAACAAATGGGAAGGTTGAGACACCCTGTCGGAAAAATGAAAAACTTGATACGCGGGTCCAAAATGTTGATAATCCACAAAAATGGGATGCAGAAGTAATAAGACAACATAATATTGAAAATAAGACGCGCGAAAATGATTTTTCAGGAAAATTTGCAGATAATGGAAAAATTGAGAACACCTTTAACGAGTGTGAGACGCCGAAAAAAATTTGCCAAAATGAAGCACTGATTGTACCAAAGAAAAAGGAGATGAAATTTATTGTGCGCGCTTTTCCTCGGAGTGTTCGGAGAATTTTGATAGAATATGAAAAACCAAATGTTGGAGTTCAATTCCCATTTGATGACGAAATGTTTGGAGCTGCGGTAAGAATAAAAAAGACTAAAAGAGAGAAGAAATATATTAAGCGGAACTACAATAATAAAAGACAGTCGAAGATAAACACTAGAGTCCAATTCAGATTTCATGACGATTTATTTAATGCTACTACAAAAGAAAAGAAAACTAAAAGAGAGAAAAGAGATATTAAACGGAGCTACAATGAAATTATTCAGTCAAAGATAGTGGACACTGGAGTCCAAATTAGATATAACGGTGTTATATTATTTTGCGCGAATGACAGAATTGAGAAAAGTAGAGACGAAAAGAGGAATGCAAAGAAGAGACAAAATTTGGAGATTCAGCCTGCAGTGGCGAAAAACAAAAAAATTTTGGATGGGCTGTGCCTTGAAAACATAGATAATAAGGGGGAAAAAGAGGTCACAGACCCATGGGGAATAACAGAAGATGGTTACAAAAGAGAGATGAATGACCTACAACGGGGTGGGGGAAAGTTGGGAAATATTGAATGTCGATTCGGATGGAAAAAAATGGGAAAGGAATCTAATATTGGTATGATCAACTCAAAAGAGGGTTTGTTTCGTTATTAGTGATAGGAGTTCCTTGGGAAAGATCCCCTCTGTGAAGTGGCGAGAGATCGTCCTTTTCCTAAATGCACAACTGGTGGACAAACTGTAATCCCTTTACCCAGATCTTACCCTTCTGATCTGGAGTCCATTGGGGATACTCTCTCCCAGTCACTTCATATCACCCAAACCGTTGTCCAGCAACCCTATTCATAGCTGTTATTCTTCATGGGAGTCGACAATTATTTCTGGCAAATTGTATTCCGTGGGAGATGTATCTAAGTTTCATCTTGAACTGGCAGCAACGTATATTCTTCAGTTAGTTATCCCAAGAAAGGGAAGACAGAAAAAAGACGACTCATGGATCACTCAAAATGTTACTACAGTCCCAGTACTCTTATCGTTTTCACAGGCCTTTTTATTTTCGGCCTTAGACTATTTGAAATTATGCCAAGGGGCAATTTACTTTTTGATTGAGATGTGGGGTTGTTTCCACAGATGGAAATTAAGAGGCTAGTGCAGCCAAATTTTTCACGATGGCTGTCATCATCATATGTGCCAGAAACTGATTCTCTGCTCCTCTCAAATGTAAATTCATGAGAGCAAGGAAATTTTTGTTTTTGATTGTGCTGTGCACAATGAATTTCTACGAATCGCGGGGACATCAACTTTGAAAACCAAATGCGGATGTTAGACGATCTAGACCATGGTGGTCGTACAGTAGAGACGTGTCGAGGACGGCCGATCCAGAGCCAAGCGGAGGAAGCACAGGCATTGGTAGAAGAGAAGATAAACAAGTTTAGTGATTTTAAGTTTGGTGTTATTTATTTTATGTCTGAGTTCTCAGCCAATCCACCGGAGATGCGGGCCATTTATATTAGGAGGGAGGTGTTGGAACCCTTGGTCCCAGTTTGTTCAGATAAATGTCCCTCCCAGATTTATTTCTTTTGGCCCCTTAATTATTTTCCTACCCCGAGTAATAAATATTAATTTTCCTTTTATTTTGTGACACCATTTTGGGTGTTCTTAATTGCGTACGTGTTTAATAGACCACGAGGTAGGAAATTGCGCAGTTATGGAGGTTGACCAGTAAATTAGTAAGTCCTAGGATTGGCTGAAAAGATTCATTTACCGCCCTCGCAACTCCTGTCGCAGCACGCGGCTAGCGGGCTGGGAGAAAGAGTCCTTTCTGAAGTCAGTTTTGTTATACAACGTGTAGTGAATACAGTAAGCTTTTTTTACTATGTACTCTTTTAACTTTTCAGCTTAGGTCGAGTCTAAAGAGGTAGTTAGAAATCTTATCGGTAAACTTTAGCTTTAAATGTGGCCATAGACCATCCGATCACGTTGGTATATACGGAACCATTGGAGTAACCGTGGAAATCCCACTAATTTGGGGCCGACGAGGGATCTCCCCCTCCAGTAAGTGGCATAGCAGCTCTTTGCGCCATTTTTGCCTTTAAAAGTGGTGACCCCCGCACATTAAACATCCAATAAGTGGTGCCAGCGGTACTCACACATCCAATAAGGCCCATTGCCTATATATCCTCAAAAAACAACCTAATTGCTGCAGACTGGGGTCTAACGTTTAATTTGCTCATCCTTACAATATGTTGTACAATCTTATTGGACGTTGCCTTTCCTAATTTTGCCCGCCAGCTTAACATCCAGTTTATGAAATGCCTCCGACTGGTATCTTCTCTCGGCCGGGTATTCTTCTATAAGACTCCATCTTGTCTCCGCGTTCATCTCTTGACACATCTTTGATTACTTTGATATAATGAAGGATTGGCTCTTCTTATTCTGTGAGAGGATTCCAAAAATGTTCACTACCTGTAATGGCTTCGATAACCATCCGTACTGTACTCTAGACCTATTAGATCCCGAAAGATGTTTAATCGTTGCAGGCGCGGGGGTCGAATCTCGGAGTCACGTCCTTTATTTCTGTGATTACCACTTTTCTATACATATAGAAAATTTATTTCGAGAGCATGTCAGTGATGCCTCAGCGTTGCCAAAGCGATACAATTGTACCTTTTTTGGCACAATTAAAGGTCCTGGCAAGGCCATATCGAGGAGGGGGGGGTTAGCGGGTTGGAATACCCCCCCCAAAAAAAAAAAATTGTCTGACTCGTAAACACGTAACAAAAAATAATATGAACAAATTATTGATTCATTTTTTAATGTTTTACCCCCCCCCCCCCCTCACGAAATTTTTTTTGGAAAACTCCCTCCAAAAAAGCTCCTGGATACAGTCCTGGGTCCTGGTGCAATACTGTACATTTTGAAATTTTTGGTACTTCACAAATTTTCAGGTACATTTCGGTTTTATTTGCTCCTCTCTGATTCGGGTATCTGTTCAAGTTTCAGTTTATCGGAAATTTTCATATGTTTACCACAAATTTTCAACATTCTGTCAAAATAGTACAAATTAATCTCTTGTGGTACAATTTTGGTCAGAAAACTGGTCCAATTTATTTCAAAGCGTTGGCAACACTGGTGGTGTCCCAGTCTTAGTTGCACCATCAGTCTCTTCATTACTGGGATCCCATGGTGTCCTGGAGCCAACATTAGTGTAGTTCAATTTCTATTGGACCCTATTCTTTTTAATCATATGCTCTCCTTTATAAGTCACTGGCTTCTCTGCTCTTAATATTCTCAAGAGCCTTTAGACATGCTTGGTTACCTGTTCAGATGACATCCCTATGGGGAATGTATGAGATTACAAAATTTCGTGAGGTATCCTGAGCAGATGGCGCCGAAATTATTGACTGAATAGAGAGCTTGCATGCTGTAGTTACTTGAAAAATAATGTGTTTACAACATTGTGTGACTGAGGTTAATTTATTTCTAATCAATCGCTGATCCTAACTCTTTCTTTCAATGAATGAAAAAACGGGTATAAAGGAAATATACATTACTTTCTATTGAAACTAAAATGCAGACAAGTTTTTTAATATTTCTTCATTCTAGGAGCCAGAAGCTAGAAGCTGTGTTCGCATGAGTTTTCGAGTCCTTCAAGCCCCACCGCCATCCCCTACAGCTGTCTTGAAGGGACTATGGGCAGATGAAGAAATGCCAGTCGGTCCTCCTGCGACTTGCGTATCTAGACAGGTGATAATCATACTAATTTTGGATAATTTGGATAATTAAGAAAATCAATTATTTGCTTTTATTAATATTATCATGGTCCTTGGGTAAATAAGGAAAGAAGAGCTACTCTCCTTGATGTAACAGCAAGATATTTCAAAAGCATATTTTCTGTTGATAAGTGCTTTAGAGGTTCCATCTACTTTGCTTGCGTATCAAAGCTAGCTTTTTTCTCTTTTTTGTAACGTCGATTCAAAGTTCTTTCACACTTCAAGTTAAAATTGGAAAAAAAAACTGCTTATTTGTTATATTCCAAAAGCATCATGTTGAATTCACCAACGTATGAGCTTTTCTTATTAGTGGTGCACTTCAAGGGTTATGCAGCCCTAATATCTTAAGGAAAAGTTTATCCACTCTTCCGACGCTAATAAAGATGTCAGACGTATCTCCATTGGAACATTAGTAAAATTACTTGACGGTGACTCCTTAAGAGGCTGAATGTATCAAGTTATAGCACTTAAATGCTGAGAAGCAAAACTGCTTACCTTGTCCTTACTCTGGGCTACACCAAAGAATCATAAAATTTAATTAAATCGAATGTCTAATTAAGTTTTCAAAAAATTCATACATACTTTTCATTCATTTTTCTTTGAAATTTTCCAGGATAATCAATTTTTTAATTTAGTTTTTCATATTATTGTATGATCAAGTAATAAAAAAAAATCATGAATCTGGCGGAAGTCTTTGCTTTTTGCTGGAGATATTAAAATTATATTCAAGTCTTTTTTTTCCCTAAATACTTCTCATTTTGCAAGTAATTTTATTCCATTTTTAAGTATACCTGTTTTTTTCTCATACTAGGGAAAAACTAAGAAGTTTTCTATAGTAACTCGCGAAACTTTTGGCATCTTCTAATATCTCCAAGACAAAAGATCTTAAAAACAAAAAAAATACACTCTACCCTTCAGACTTAGGAAGGCAGCTCAGAGTTTACGTGCTATTTTATTCTATTATGCTAAAAGTAATTTTGCTATCTTTAGTTTTATTCGTTGTATTATTATTAAATTGATTTGATTAATCGAATTTATGTTAACTTAATTATTATATTTCCCCATATCAGATGTTTAGGCATTTACCGCATTTGAAACAAACATCCAACATAGACTAAGTGTTGAATTTTTCTATTTTCTTTTTTTTTTTGGTAATATCCTTCAGCAATTCTTTCTCAGTTCAAGATTTTAGTGGATTAGATACTTTTTGCCCAGAAGCATATGATTTCCTTTCTACTAGTATTTCATTTTCCTTAAAAGCAAACTCCCTTTGTAAGCTTCTGTTTTGTGTTTCCTATACTAATGTATTTCATTATATACTATTTAGGACGAACTGTTTGTCCCTGAAAAACATAAATTTGGTAGAAACGTTACTCAAAATTTCAATGATATTGTTTGAGCGGAAGTGAAGGGTGTAAGTAAGTTCCCATAAATTTGTTAGCTTTGAAGGTGTGGAAAAAAAATCATTTTAAAGCTATTGTTTTATTTGTTATTTAAACTCTAACAGGTGTTGTGAACTAGTAAGTTTCTCAGTCTTATATAAAAAATTCAAATTTTTATGTGTCCAATTTCTATTAACAAGGACCGTTCACCACATATTGTTCGCCGCCATGAGCGGTTTGATTGTTTGAACTGAAGGTACGAAAAATAACTATGCTACTTCACAAAATGAAAGTACTTTATTTTCAGCATTCCTGCTTTGACATGTTCATTAGGCTTAAGAGAAATGTTGAAGTTAAGGACCCTACCTTCGCTACTTCACAAAATGAAAGTAATTTTTCTCAACTGACAATGGTAAAAAAAATATAAATTCCCTGACATTCTTTCAGTATAGTGACCCTTATCGTTCCGAAAAAGAATATCAAGGATGAGAAACATAAAGGATGACAATGAATTATAATGAGATACTTGATCTTTTCTCTCGAAACATTCTTTCTCTAAACACAAATCCTCTATAGTATATTTTCAAAGTAATCTTCTGTTTTTCTTTTGTATGCTATTGAGGTAAAGTCCCTACATTGAAATAGTCCCTATTCATAAAATAAGTATAAATTACTCCCAGGTAATCTTGCTTTTAAAAAAGCTACTGGGTCTTAAAAAACGTGAACTTTCTATTTTTCTTCCGAAAGACATATATCCGTGTGGAGACAAAGCCCCAAAGAGTTCTTGGTGGCGTTCACCAAGGGATGGAACTTTTTCTCCTAAGGTTTTGTGGTAAAAAGAATGTTTGAATTTCATTGGTTGGCATCTATCACGGTTTTTTGGAAGCCAATCACATGAGTCCATTAGCCAATAGTTCCATGTTCTTAGAACCTGGCTAGTTCCTGTGTAATAATTAAATAAAAAAAAACAAGTTTTTTTAACTGAAAGTAAGGAGCGACATTAAAACTTAAAATGAACAGAAATTATTCCGTATATGAAAGGGGCTGTCCCCTCCTCAACGCCTCGCTCTTTGCGCTAAAGTTTTTTATTGTTTTAAAAAATAAAGTTGTGAGACAGAGTCAAACTTTAGCGTAAAGAGCGAGGCGTTGAAGAGGGGACAGCCCCTTTCATATATGGAATAATTTCTGTTCGTTTTAAGTTTTAATGTCCCTCCTTACTTTCAGTTTAAAAAACTTGTTTTTTTTATTTAATTTCTGATCGTTTTTTAGTTAATGCAGCTTTTATTTTGGCTCACCGTCATTGAATAAGTAAACAAAATTTGCATAAAAATTGTACTTTTCTTTTGTTAAATGGCTGTCTCTAAATTCGGTTCTGACGTAATTTACAAATTAACTTACGTAACGAATTTATATATTCGTATATTTTTCTTCTGGCAAAAAATACGAAGTTGCAGATTTTTGCAGATATGAGCTTGAAACCTATGTTATAGGGTTTTCTGATACGCTGAATCTGACGGTGTGATTTTCAAATAAATTCTTTCACTTTTAGGGGATGTTTCCCCCCTCTTTAAAAAATCAGGTAAATTTTCTCAGGCTCGTAGCCTTTGATGAGCAATACTAAACTTAATAAAATTCATATATTTAGAATCAGCATTATAAGCCCATTCTTTTGATATATTTATTGACATCAAACTTCCGTTTTTAAAAGTTTCGATTACTATTGAGCCGTATCGCTTGTTTTTTTTTATTGTTTTTTTTATTACGTATATAATATTACGTATATGATGGGGTTCTCCCCTTAGTCAATGCCACGCTCTTTCCGTTAAAAGTTAAAACATTTTTTAATTCGCAAACTCCTGAATCACAAAGGTCGTTTAATTAGAATATATAGCTCTTTAGAAAGTACTAAAAAAAACTGTAGCGTAAAGAGCGAGGTATTGACAGCGGGGTGAACTCCCTCATATATGTAATAATTTTGTTCCTTTTAAGTTTTAATGTTCTTCTTACTTTCAGTTGAAATAACTTGTTTTTTTTAATTTAATTTCTGATCGTTTTTTAAATAATGCTTGGAAATCCGGCGCCCCCTTCATAGAAATGTTCCTTACCCCAAAGAAACATCCTCCACGGAAAGATTCTCCCGAGTAACCCCCTCCTCCAGCCCCCCCCAGAAAAAAAATTATTTCTGAAAATGTCTGTATACTGCCCAATAACCAATACAATATGTAAGCAATGGGCAAAGTTCATACCTTGCAGCCCTTCCCCTGGGAACTCTGGGGGATTAAGTCATCGTAAAAGACATATTTATTATATTTTCGACTATGCTGAACAAATTGGCTATATCAAAATCTTAATTGGGTGACTTTGAGAAAAAAATGAGCGTGGGAGGGGGCCTAGTTGCCCTCCATTTTTTGTCACTTAAATAGGAGTAGAGATGCCTTATTGAATACAGAACGAACACATGTGCTGCCACCTACAACTTTTTTTAACACCAAATTTGGGCATAGAGTCCCTAGGGAGAACACGTGGTTAATGGGGTCAATGACCTCTTTTTTCCAAGGTCGATGTTGTTGTTTTGGGCAAGTGCACGCTCTCAGCGAATGTCAAGGTCGAGTTATTTGTTGTTGTTGTTGTAAGTGCACGCTCTCAGCGAATGTCTTAGAAAGGGGGCGCTACTCCGAACAGGACAATTGTTGTTGTTGTTGTTTTGGCCATGTGAATAGAATCGTTAGGGAGAACACTTGGTTAATGGGGTCAATGACCTAAATTTCCAAGGTCGAAGTTGTTGTTGTTGTTGTTTTGGCCATGTGTATAGAGTCATTAGCGAGAACACGTGGTTAATTAAAGCGATTGGGAATTTGGAACACCTGTGCTGTCAGTCATTAATCAAATTGTTTCCGGGTAAAGTTTAATAATGTCTGACAGGTACTGTCAATCATTAATCAAATTGTTTCCAGGCGAAGTTTAATAATGTCTCACAGGTGATGTCAAGATTGTTTGATATGTCACGAAATGGGAATTAATTTGTTGTTTCTAAGGGGAATTATTGATTCAAGAAAGGGGAATTAATTTGTTGTTTCTAAGGGGAAGGTGAAGAAGAGATATATTGATTGCGTAATCGAAGGGAGAGAATTCCCGAGAAATTGATTACATAATCGGTAGAACTCTATAAGGAGCTCGTGACGGGAATCCATTTATGGGCATAGAATGACGTAATCAACTAAGACAAATGGATTTCTGAGAAATTGATTACATAATCGGTAGAACCCAATCAAAAGGTCAGGACGGGAATCCATTTATGGGCACAGATTGACGTAATCAACTAGGACAAACGGATTTCTGAGAAATTGATTACATAATCGGTAGAACCCTATCAAAAGGTCATGACGGGAATCCATTTATGGGCATAGAATGACGTAATCAACTAAGACAATTGAATTTCTGAGAAATTGATTACATAATCGGTAGAACCCTATCAGGAGGTCCTGACGGGAATCCATTTATGGGCATAGAATGACGTAATCAACTAGGACAAATGGATTTCTGAGAAATTGATTACATAATCGGTAGAACCCTATCAGAAGGTCGTGACGGGAATTCATTTATGGGCATAGAATGACGTAATCGACTAATACAAGCAAGTTACTTTCTTAATGTCCCTCCTAAACCCATTTTCCAAGTTACTTTCTTAATGTCCCTCCTAAACCCATTTTCCAACTTGAAGTACTCATCTTTTTCACCCACAACTATACAGCTTTTTGAGTGTCCCAACACCAAGAAATACCTTTCAAAGACCATTTCAGAGCAAGTTACTTTCTTAATTCTCCTTCTAAACCCATTTTGCAACTTGAAGTACTTATCTTTTTCACCCACAACTATACTTTACAGCTTTTTGGATACCTCAAAACCAAGAAATACTTTTTAAAGACCATTTCAGAGCAAGTTACTTTCTTAATGTTCATCCTAAGCCCATTTTGCAACTTGAAGTACTTATTTTATTCACCCACAACTGTACTTTACAGCTTTTGGATACCTCAACACCAAGAAATACTTTTCAAAGACCATTTCAGAGCAAGTTAATTTCTTAACGTCCCTCCTACACCCATTTTCCAACGTGAAGTAATTATCTTTTTCACCCACAACTATACTTTTCAGCTTTTCGGTTACCTCAACACCAAAAAATACTTTTCAAAGACCGTTTCAGTGCAAGTTACTTTCTTATTGACCCACCTAAACCCATTTTCCAACTTGAATTACTTATCTTTTTCACCCACAACTATACTTTACATCTTTTTGGATACCTCAACACCAAGAACTACCTTTCAAAGACCATTTCAGAGCAAGATACTTTCTTAATATCCCTCCGAAACTCATTTTCCAAATACAAGGACTTATCTATTTCACCCACAACTATACTATACAGCTTTTTGGATACCTCAACACCAAGAAATACTTTTCAAAAGGCATGTCAGAGCAAGTTCCTTTCTTAATGTCCCTCTTAAACCCATTGTCCAACTTGAAGTACTTATCTTTTTCATCCACAACTATACTTTACAGCTTTTTGGATACCTCAACACCAAGAAATACCTTTCAAAAGGCATTTCAGAGCAAGTTACTTTCTTAATGTCCCTCGTAAACCCATTTTCAAACTTGAAGTACTTAACTTTTTCATCCACAACTAAACTTTACAGCTTTTTGGATACCTCAACACCAAGAAATACCTTTCAAAGACCATTTCAGAGCAAGTTACATTCTTTATGTCCCTCCTAAACACATTTTGCATCTTGAAGTACTTATCTTTTTCACCCACAACTATACTTTACAGCTTTTTGGATACCTCAACACCAAGAAATACTTTTCAAAGAACATTTAAGAGCAAGTTACTTTATTAATGTCCCTCCTAAACACATATTGCATCTTGAAGTACTTATCTTTTTCACCCACAACTATACTTTACAGCTTTTTGGATACCTCAACACCAAGAAATACTTTTCAAATACCATTTCAGAGCAAGTTACTTTCTTAATGTTCATCCTAAATCCATTTTCCAACTTGAAGTACTTATCTTTTTCACCCACAACTGTACTTTACAGCTTTTGGATACCTCAACACCAAGAAATACTTTTCAAAGACCATTTCAGAGCAAGTTACTTTCTTAATGTCCCTCCTACACCCATTTTCCAACTTGAAGTACTTACCTTTTTCACCCACAACTATACTTTACAGCTTCTTGGTTACCTCAACACCAAGAAATACCTTTCAAAGACCATTTCAGAGCAAGTTACTTTCTTAATGTCACTCCTAAACCCATTTTCCAACTTGAAGTACTTGTCTTTTTCACTCACAACTATACTTTACAGCTTTTTGGATACCTCAACACCAAGAAATACTTTTCAAAGACCATTACAGAGCACGTTACTTTCTTAATGTCCCTCCTAAACCCATTTTGCAACTTGAAGTACTTATCTTTTTCACCCACAACTATACTTTACAGCTTTTTCGATACCTCAACACCAAGAAATACATTTCAAAATGCATTTCAGAGCAAGTTACTTTCTTAATGTCCCTCCTAAACCCATTTTCCAACTTGAAGTACTTATCTTTTTCATCCACAACTATACTTTACAGCTTTTTGGATACCTCAACACCAAGAAAAACCTTTCAAAAAGCATTTCAGAGCAAGTTACTTTCTGAATGTCCCTCTTAAACCCATTTTCAAACTTGAAGTACTTATTTTTTTCATCCACAACTATACTTTACAGCTTTTTGTATACCTCAACACCAAGAAATACCTTTCAAAGACCATTTCAGAGCAAGTTACTTTCTTAATGTCCCTCCTAAACCCATTTTCCAACTTGAAGTACTTATCTTTTTCAACCACAACTATACTTTACAGCTTTTTGGATACCTCCACACCAAGAAATACCTTTCAAAAGGCATTTCAGAGCAAGTTACTTTCTTAATATCCCTCTTAAACCCATTTTCGTACTTGAAGTACTTATCTTTTTCACCCACAACTATACTCTACAGCTTTTTGGATACTTCAACACCAAGAAATACTTTTCAAAGACTACTTCAGAGCAAGTTAAATTCTTAACTTCCCTCCTAAACCCACTTTCAAACTTTAAGTACTTATCTATTAAACACGAAACAAAAATTCACAGAAATTTGGATAACTCAAAAACAATAAATACTAATCAAAGACCATTTCAGAGCCAGTTACTCTCTTAATGTCCCTCCTAAACCCATTTTCCAACTTGAAGTACTTATCTTTTTCACCATAACTATACTTTACAGCTTTTTGAATGCTCCAACACCAAGCAATACTTTTCAAAGGCATTTCAGAACAAGTTCTTTTCTTAATATGCTTCTTAAACCAATTTTACAAATTCTAAATTTTTCCATAGTAGATAGAAAAGGCTATATCATAGCTCTGAATATTTTCTCGAAAGATAAGCAGTTCTATTTCAATTTTAAATTATCTCAATGAAGTGAAGAAAAGTTCAAGTTCTCTTCTGAATTTTCTTAATGAAAAAGAAATTAGTTTTTATTCAATTCTATTTTTCCAAATAATATAAAAATTTTCCACTTTAGTTCAGATTTTTCTCAAAGTGATGAAAAATTTAAAATACTGTTCCAAATGTTCTCAACGAAGTGAAGAAAAGTTCAAGTTCTCTTCTGAACTTTACCAAAGAACACACTTCAATTCTAATTTCTCCAGAGAAAACCAAAATCTTCCACTTCAGTTCTTTATTTCACAAAGACATAAAGAAATTTTAAGTTCAATTCTAATTTTTCGGTGGAAGATAGAAAAAGTAATCCCCAATCCGAAGGAACCCCCGGTCCCCCAAGGCCCCCCGGCCCCCCAAAGCCCACCAAAGGACACCGAACCCAAAGGCCCCCAAAGGCCCCCCGACACACCCAAAAGACCAACAAACAAAAATTTCTCTTAGAAATAATATTTTTCATCACTGAGAACACTTTTCTGTTTGAACTAGCAAGTTTTCTGCCAAAGATACCAAATATTTTCATAGAAGTAACATTTTTTGATTGTGACAACAACTTTTCTGTCAGAAGTAGCAAGTTTTGCTTAACACTACCAAACCCACTCATCAAAGTAATGATATTTCACCTTAATACTAACATACTTTTACTGAACACACGGAAATTTCTCTTAGAAATAATATTTTTCATCAATGATAACATTTTTTCTGTTTGAACGAGCAAGTTTTTTAGCAAAGATACAAAATTTTTTCTTAGAAGTAACATTTTTTGATTGTGATAACAACTTTTTTGTCAGAACTAGCAAGTTTTGCTTAACACTAACAAACATTCTCATCAAAGTAACGACATTTTACCTTAATACTAACATACTTTTACTGAACACACAAAAATTTCTCTTAGAAATAATATTTGTCATCAATGATAACACTATTTCTGTTCGAACTAGCAAGTTTTCTAGAAAATATACCAAATTTTTTCTTAGAAGTAACATTTTTTGATTGTGATAACAACATTTCTGTCAGAAGTAGCAAGTTTTGCTTAACACTAACAAACATTCTCATCACAGTAATGATATTTTACTTTAATACTAACATACTTTTACTGAACACACACCAATTTTTCTTAGAAATAATATTTTTCTTCAATGATAACACTTTTTCTGTTCGAACTAGCAAGTTTTTTAGCAAAGATACCAACTTTTTTCATAGAAGTAACTTTTTTGATTGTGATAACAACTTTTCTGTCAGAAGTAGCAAGTTTCGCTTAACACAAACAAACCTTCTCATCAAAGTAATGATATTTTACCTTAATACTAACATACTTTTACTGAACAAACAAAAATTTCTCTTAGAAATAATATTTTTCATCACTGATAACATTTTTCTGTTCGAACTAGAAAGTCTTCTGCCAAAGATACCAAATATTTTCATAGAAGTAACATTTTTTTATTGTGATAACAACTTTTCTGTCAGAAGTAGCAAGTTTTGCTTAACACTAACAAACATTCTCATCAAAGTAATGATATTTTACCTTAATTCTAACATACTTTTACTGAACACACAGAAATTTCCCTTAGAAATAATATTTTTCATCAGTGATAAAACTTTTTCTGTTCGAACTAGCAAGTTTTCTACCAAAGATACCAAATTTTTTCGTAGAAGTAACATTTTTTGATTGTGATAACAACTTTTGTGTCAGAAGTAGCAAGTTTTGCTTAACACTAACAATCTTTCTCATCAAAGTAATGATATTTTACCCTAATACTAACATACTTTTACTGAACAAACAAAAATTTCTCTTAGAAATAATATTTTTCGTCAGTGATAACACTTTTTTTATTCGAACTAGCAAGTTTTCTACCAAAGATACCAAATTTGTTCTTAGAAGTAACATTTTTTGATTGTAATAGCAACTTTTCTGTCAGAAGTAGCAAGTTTTTCTTAACACTAACAAACATTCTCATCAAAGTAACGATATTTTACCTTAATACTAACATACTTTTAATGAACACACATAAATTTCTCTTAGAAATAATATTTTTCGTCAGTGATAACACTTTTTCTGTTCGAACTAGCAAGTTTTCTACCAAAGATACCAAATTTTTTCGTAGAAGTAACATTTTTTGATTGTGATAACAACTTTTCTGTCAGAAGTAGCAAGTTTTGCTTAACACTAACAATCCTTCTCATCAAAGTAATGATATTTTACCCTAATACTAACATACTTTTACTGAACACACACACATTTCTCTTAGAAATAATATTTTTCATCACTGATAACAGTTTTTCTGTTCGAACTAGCAAGTTTTCTATCAAAGATACCAAATTTTTTCATAGAATTAAATTTTTTTTGATTGTCATAACAACTTTTCTGTCAGAAGTAGCAAGTTTTGCTTTAAACTAACAAACCTTCTCATCAAAGTAAAGATATTTTACTTCAATACTAAAAAACTTTTACTAAACACGCAAAAATTTCTCTTAGAAAAAATATTTGTCGTCAATGATAAGACTTTTTCTGTTCGAACTAGCAATTTTTCTACCAAAGATACCAAATTTTTTCGTAGAAGTAAAATTTTTTGATTTTGATAACAACTTTTCTGTCAGAAGTAGCAAGTTTTGCTTAACACTAACAATCCTTCTCATCAAAGTAATGATATTTTACCCTAATACTAACATACTTTTACTGAACAAACAAAAATTTCTCTTAGAAGTAATATTTTTCGTCAGTGATAACACTTTTTCTATTCGAACTAGCAAGTTTTCTACCATAGATACCAAATTTTTTCTTAGAAGTAACATTTTTGATTGTAATAGCAACTTTTCTGTCAGAAGTAGCAAGTTTTTCTCAACACTAACAAACATTCTCATCAAAGTAATGATATTTTACCTTAATACTAACATAGTTTTACTGAACACACACAAATTTCTCTTAGAAATAATATTTTTCGTCAGTGATAACACTTTTTCTGTTCGAACTAGCAAATTTTCTACCAAAGATACCAAATTTGTTCGTAGAAGTAACATTTTTTGATTGTGATAACAACGTTTCTGTCAGAAGAAGCAAGTTTTGCTTAACACTAACAAACCTTCTCATCAAAGTAACGTCATTTTACCTTAATACTAACATACTTTTACTGAACACGCACACAAAGTTCTCTTAGAAATAATATTTTTCATTTCTATGTCTGAATCTATTTGCTTGCATTTCTGGGTTGGTGTTTGGTTAGGTTAGGTTAGCTAAGTCAGGTTAGCTAAGTTAGGTTAGGTTAGCTAGTAAACATTTCTCCATGTTTAAGTTAGGTTAGGTTAAGTTAACTTATCAGTAGCGCTCATGATAAGCTAACCTAGCCTAACTAAAGCATGCTACAAATCCGACATGGGTGGATTTTCCGGCGAGTATGGTTAGGTTAGATCAAGTTAGGTTAGGTTAAGTTAGGTTAGGTTAGCCTACGTACGTGGGACTGCCCACCGCCTCAACCCTAGCTCTTGAAATCCCCCCCCGAAACTCAAATTTTCCAGAGGATTTTAAAATCTCCCCTCCCCCCCCAAACTCAAAAATTTCTAGGAACATATTTTCATCATATTTAAATATTTTCATAGGAAAACCTGCTATCCTCCACTGAAAAGCCATATTAAGAGATATATTTGTGAGGTTAGGTTCGGTCAGGTTAGGTTAGGTCTAGGAATAGCTGCTTAGGTTAGGTTAGATTAGGTTAAGTGCCCCCTCCACTGAAAAGCCATATTAAGAGCTATATTTGTGAGGTTAGGTTAGATTAGGTTAAGTGGCGGTGAATGGTTAGGTTAGGATAGACTAGATTAAGTTAGGTTAGGTTAAGTTAGGTTAGGCTAGGTTAGCCTACGTACGCGCGCGTACGTAGGCTAACCTAGTTGCATGTTAGTATTAAGGTAATATGTCGTTACTTTGATGAGAAGGTTTATTAGTGTTCAGCAAAACTTGCTACTTCTGACAGAAAAGTTGTTATCACAATAAAAAATGTTACTTCTACGAAAGAATTTGGTATCTTTGGTATAGAATCTGCTAGTTCGAACAGAAAAAGTGTTATCACTGACGAAAAATATTATTTCTAAGCGAAATTTGTGTGTGTTCAGTAAAAGTATGTTAGTATTAAGGTAAAATATCATTACTTTGATGAGAGTGTTTGTTAGTGTTAAGAAAAACTTGCTACTTCTGACAGAAAAGTCGCTATTACAATCAAAAATGTTACTTCTAAGAACAAATTTGGTATCTTTGGTAGAAAACTTGCTAGTTCGAATAGAAAAAGTGTTATCACTGACGAAAAATATTATTTCTAAGAGAAATTATTGTTTGTTGAGTAAAAGTATGTTAGTATTAGGGTAAAATATCATTACTTTGATGAGAAGGATTATTAGTGTTAAGAAAAACTTGCTACTTCTGACAGAAAAGTTGTTATCAAAATAAAAAAATTTTACTTCTACGAAAAAATTTGGTATCTTTGGTAGAAAAATTGCTAGTTCGAACAGAAAAAGTATTATCATTGACGACAAATATTATTTCAAAGAAAAATTTGTGGGTGTTCAGTAAAAGTATGTTAGTATTAAAGTAAAATATCGTTACTTTGATGAGAATGTTTGTTAGTGTTAAGTAGAACTTGCTACTTCTGACAGAAAAGTTGTTATCACAATCAAAAAAATGTTACTTCTATGAAAAAATTTGGTATTTTTGCTAGAAAACTTGCTAGTTCGAACAGAAAAAGTGTTATCAGTGATGAAAAATATTATTTCTAAGAGAAATTTTTGTTTGTTCAGTAAAAGCATGTTAGTATTGGGGCATAATGTTGTTACTTTGATGAGAAGGTTTGTTAGTGTTAAGCAAAACTTGCTACTTCTGACATAAAAGTTGTTATCACATTAAAAAATATTAATTCTAAGAAAAAATTTGGTATCTTTGCTAGAAAACTTGCTAGTTCGAACAGAAAAAGTGCTATCACTGACGAAAAATATTATTTCTAAGAGAAATTTGTGTGTGTTCAGTAAAAGTATGTTAGTATTAGGGTAAAATATCATTACTTTGATGAGAAGGATTGTTAGTGTTAAGCAAAACTTGCTACTTCAGACAGAAAAGTTGTAATCACAATCAAAAATGTTAGTTCTACGAAAAAATTTGGTATCTTTTTAAGAAAACTTGATAGTTCGAATAGAAAAAGTGTTATCATTGACGAAAACTATTTCTAAGAAAACTTTGTGTGTGTTCAGTAAAAGTATGTTAGTATTAAGGTAAAATATCGTTACTTTGATGAGAATGTTTGTTAGTGTTAAGAAAAACTTGCTACTTCTGACAGAAAAGTTGCTATTACAATCAAAAAATGTTACTTCTAAGAACAAATTTGGTATCTTTGCTAGAAAACTTGCTAGTTCGAATAGAAAAAGTGTTATGACTGACGAAAACTATTATTTCTACGAGAAATTGTTGTTTGTTCAGTAAAAGTATGTTAGTATTATGGTAGAATGTCATTACTTTGATGAGAAGGTTTGTTATTTTTAAGCAAAACTTGCTACTTCTGACAGAAAAGTTGTTATAACAATCAAAAAATGTTACTTCTACGAAAAAATTTGGTATGTTTGGTAGAAAACTTGCTAGTTCGAACAGAAAAAGTGTTATCACTGACGAAAAATATTATTTCTAAGAGAAATTTGTGTGTGTTCAGTAAAAGTAGGTTAGTATTAAAGTAAAATATCGTTACTTTGATGAGAATGTTTGTTAGTGTTAAGCAAAACTTGCTACTTCTGACAGAAAAGTTGTTATCACAATCAAAAAAATGATACTTCTATGAAAAAATTTGGTATCTTTGCTAGAAAGTTTGCTAGTTCGAACAGAATAAGTGTTATCAGTGATGATAAATATTATTTCTAAGATAAATTTTTGTTTGTTCAGTAAAAGTATGTTAGTATTAGTGTAAAATGTTGTTACTTTGATGAGAATGTTTGTTAGTGTTAAGCAAAACTTGCTACTTCTGACAGAAAAGTTGTTATCACAATCAAAACATTACTTCTAAGAAAAAAATTTGTATCTTTGGTAGAAAATTTGCTAGTTCGAACAGAAAAAGTGTTATCACTGACGAAAAATATTATTTCTAAGAGAAATTTGTGTGTGTTCAGTAAAAGTATGTTTTTATTAAGGTAAAATATTATTACTTTGATGAGAATGTTTGTTAGTGTTAAGCAAAACTTTCTACTTCTGACAGAAAAGTTGTTATCACAATCAAAAAATGGTGCTTCTACGATAAAATTTTTTATCTTAGGTAGAAAATTTGCTAGTTCGAACAGAAAAAGTGTTATCACTGATAAAAAATATTATTTCTAAGACAACTTTCTGTGTGTTCAGTAAAAGTACGTAAGTATTAATGTAAATATCCTTACTTTGATGAGAAGGTTTGTTAGTGTTAAGAAAAACTTGCTACTTCTGACAGAAAAGTTGTTATCACAATCAAAAAATTTTATTTTTATGAAAATATTTGGTACCTTTGGTAGAAAACTTGCTAGTTTGAAAAGAAAAGTGTTATCAGTGATGAAAAATATTATTTCTAAGAGAATTTTTTGTTTGTTCAGTAAAAGTATGTTAGTATTAATGTAAAATATCATTACTTTGATGAGAAGGTTTGTTTGTGTTAAGCAAAACTTGCTACTTCTGACAGAAAATTTGTTATCACAATCAAAAAAGTTACTTCTAAGAAAAAATTTGGTATCTTTGCTAGAAAACTTGCTAGTTCGAACAGAAAAAGTGTTATCATTGACGAAAAATAATATTTCTGAGAAAAATTTGTGTGTGTTCAGTAAAAGTATGTTAGTATTAAAGTAAAATATCGTTACTTTGATGAGAATGTTTGTTAGTGTTAAGCAAAACTTGCTACTTTTGACAGAAAAGTTGTTATCACAATCAAAAAATGTTACTTCTACGAAAAAATTTGGTATCTTTGCTAGAAAACTTGCTAGTTCGAACAGAAATAGTGTTATCATTGATGACAAATATTATTTCTAAGAGAAATTTTTGTTTGTTCAGTAAAAGTATGTTAGTATTAGTGTAAAATGTCGTTACTTTGATGAGAAGGTTTGTTAGTTTTAAGCAGAACTTGCTACTTCTGACAGAAAAGTTGTTATCACAAACAAAAAATTTTACTTCTAAGAAAAAATTTGGTATCTTTGGTAGAAAACTTGCTAGTTCAAACAGAAAAAGTGTTATCATTGATGAAAAATATTATTTGTAAGAGAAATTTGCGTGTGTTCCGTAAAAGTATGCTAGTATTAAAGTAAAATATCATTACTTTGATGAGCGGGTTTGTTAGTGTTAAGCAAAACTTGCTACTTCTGACAGAAAAGTTGTTATCACAATCAAAAAATGTTACTTCTCTGAAAATATTTGGTATCTTTGGTAGAAAACTTGCTAGTTCGAACAGAAAAGTGTTATCAGTGATGAAAAATATTATTTCTAAGAGCAATTTTTGTTTGTTGGTCTTTTGGGTGTGTCGGGGGGCCTTTGGGGGCCTTTGGGTTCGGTGGCCTTGGGTGGGCTTTGTGGGGCCGGGGGGCCTGGGGCCTGTGGGGACCGGGGGGTTCCTTCGGGTTGGGGATTACTTTTTCTATCTTCCACCGAAAAATTATAATTGAACTTTAAATTTCTTTATGTCTTTGTGAAATAAAGAACTGAAGTGGAAGATTTTTGTTTTCTCTGGAAAAATTAGAATTGAAGTGTGTTCTTTTGTAAAGTTCAGAAAAGAACTTGAACTTTTCTTCACATCGTTGAGAAAATTTGAAACAGTATTTTAAATTTTTCATCATTTTGAGAAAAATCTGAACTAAAGTGGAAAGTTTTTATTTTATTTCAAAAAATAGAATTGAATAAACACTGATTTCTTTTTCATTGAGAAAATTCAGAAGAGAACTTGAACTTTTCTTCACTGCATTGAGAAAATTAAAAATTGAAATAGAACTCCTTATCTTTCGAGAAAATATTCACAGCTATGATATAGCCTTTTCTATCTACTATGGAAAAATTTAGAATTTGTAAAATTGGTTTAAGAAGCATATTAAGAAAAGAACTTGTTCTGAAATGCCTTTGAAAAGTATTGCTTGGTGTTGGAGCATTTAAAAAGCTGTAAAGTATAGTTGTGGTGAAAAAGATAAGTACTTCAAGTTGGAAAATGAGTTTAGGAGGGTGATTAAGAAAGTAACTTGCTCTGAAATGGTCTTTGAAAAGTATTTCTTGGTGTTGAGGTATCCAAAAAGCTGTAAAGTATAGTTGTGGGTGAAAAAGATAAGTACTTCAAGTTGCAAAATGGGGTTAGGTGGGACATTAACCCTTTCAGTCACGAATTTTAGCCTGGAAGGTCAAAATTAATAGAGTAGCGAAAGTCAACCATGAGATGGATAAGTACTTACCAGGAATTTTTTCAGATTTTTTTCTGAACGTCTTCTTTCTTTTCCACCATGTACTTGAGCAAGGACAGTGTGACCAAATTTATTCAAATACAGTATAAAACCAATGAAAAACTGAGACTTCAAATATAGTACAAAAAACGAGAAACTGAATTGACAATGATCCTTTTACGTTTCTTTAGGTTTGTGAAACTGTGCGAAACAGTTTCGCGATTCTTCCAGGCAAAGTGGGACGTTGCACTTGGTACACATGAACCTAGTCTTCATGATACAGGGGGCATTTTTACACCTGTTTTGGGCGGCAAATTTTTCTGGCCAATGAGCAAAGGAATCTTTCTTCACGGCGGAGCAGGGCCTACGAAATTTGAGTTTTCGTTTCCTACGATTTTCGGCAACCGAGTCTTCTTCATCACTCTCCTCCTCTTCGCTTGAAGGAAGAGATCTGGGTCGGCCTCTTCTTCTAGGAGTGTCTTCAGACATAATGAGAGTCTCTGCTATGTCGAGTCGGAAGGTGAACGAATCGACAATGTTCTTTTGTCTCATATTCTGTGCCTTGCAAATCTCGACATATTCAAGCCAACTGTTGACTACAGCAAGATCGATCAAATGGAATACGAGTCTCAAAGTCCATTTTTTTGATCGAATGAGGGTCCTATAGTAGGATACCATCTGGTCAAGCTTATCAACCCCACCCATACTCAGGTTATAAGCCGCAATAGCTTCCGGCTGCGTCACTTGTACCTCTGTCTTCATTTTCTTACACCACTTCATCACGTTTTTTACGTTGCCGCTTCCAATCATGTTAGAAGCGACTATCACCGATCTACAGTCCATCCACTTGATCAGACATACTTCTCCACTCACTAGCTCGTGGAACGCCCCCTTCCTTTCTTTTTCAGAGACGTATCAGATTCCAACTTTGCGCCAAGAACTCTATTCGCTCTGATCGTGCCGGTGCCATACATACTTTTCCGTTCAAGCTCTTCAAGGAGCGGAATACTCGTAAAAAAGTTGTCAAAGAATATTTTCGTATGCGGGCGAAGCTGGACGCGACCAGCAAGAGCTAGTACCATTCCAGGTCCCAGTCCGAACTGCTTCTGCTCTTCCGTCAGGATAGTTTTCTTACCCTGGTAAACATCAAAAGTGAGTATGATGCCGTTACTGTTACAAAGCATAAAGATTTTTATGCCCCACGGTGTTGGCTTCCCCCTGATATACTGTTTTATGTCCAATGCACCGGTGTACGGCACCATTTGCTCGTCGACTGATACATACTCAGAAGGTACGATGCTTTCTGTCTTTTTCAGGACCCGGTCTATAACCGGACGAACCTTCCATACGCGATCGGTGTTCTCCGGGTCTTTAGAGAGGATATCTACCAGATGAAACAAATTTCGGAGACGCGAAAACCTATTGAAGTTCATGGCGTCTGCTATTAGAGGTATCCGAGTCCGACTACCCCAGTACATGCGATACCTTGGGAATTTAAAAGCACTCATCGCTATATGAATACCTATGAACCTTCTTATTTCAGAGGCTGTTGTACCCAAACTTGAGCCGGTTTTCTGTACAGAATAAAGATTGGTCATCTCGGCGGCTAACTCATAAAATTCACTATCAAAATATTCTTTGAAGTAGTCTATAGGCTCCTCGGGACCAAGTGGCGGCGGCGCCGGGTCGGCATTGTTGATAACTTTCGAGAAGATCGCATTCTTCCATACGAGTCTGCGTTTTCGATTTTTCGGAGGCGGGGGGAGGAGCGGCTCATCATCCTCAACTTCCGATAATGAATCTTCATCCGTATCGTGTGGCTGCGATAGATTTACTGACGCCCAATCTTCACCTTCGTCATCTGAGTTTGGTAGGTCCGATAACTCTGAAAGGTCTGAGTCGATCGCGTCCAAGACATTCAGTATGTCAGCGTGACGAACTCGACGTGGTCGATCATTGGATGGACCTGGAAAAGAAGATAGTGAGTCGCTTTTACAGAAAAACGACATGACAGGAAAAAGTTATAACAGATTTTTTCAAATAATAAAAAAAAAATTATTTTCCTCTGACTGTACCATATATTCTGCTATTTAAATAGAAAAGTTAGTATCAAGTCACACTGTCCTTACCCAGGAACACGCTACTTCGAAAAAATCTGCGGCATCTATCCAACGCACTAGCGAGGTAAACTTTTTTAATAGATGGGGTAACTAACTGAAAAGGACAAATGAACCCCTTTTTTCGCGTATTTTAATGGTAAATCTGGTAAAAAAAATGCATGAAAACATACCTGGTAGATCCATTCTTTCGAGTACGGATGTGCAACAACTTCAAAATACTGCTAAAAATCAGAATTTAGCATCATCGGTTTGAAACTTTGCCAGTGTCTTTTCGCATTACTTATTATTATGGAGCGCATACTCGAGTATCGCTGCCATCTACAGGGTCCAAGAAGACCAAGCGAAGCTGTGATGTTCTCATGTGAGAACATGGTGACTGAAAGGGTTAAGAAAGTAACTTGCTCTGAAATGGTCTTTGAAAAGTATTTCTTGGTGTTGAGGTATCCAAAAAGCTGTAAAGTATAGTTGTGGGTGAAAAAGATAAGTACTTCAAGTTGGAAAATGGGTTTAGTAGTGACATTAAGAAAGTAAATTTCTCTGAAATGGTCTTTGAAATGTATTTATTGGTGTTGAGGTAACCAAAAAGCTGTAAAGTATAGTTGTGGATGAAAAAGATAAGTACTTCAAGTTGGAAAATGGGTTTAAGAGGGACATTAAGAAAGTAACTTGCTCTGAAATGCCTTTTGAAAGGTTTTTCTTGGTGTTGAGGTATCCAAAAAGCTGTAAAGTATAGTTGTGGATGAAAAAGATAAGTACTTCAAGTTGGAAAATGGGTTTACGAGGGACATTAAGAAAGTAACTTTCTCTGAAATGCAATTTGAAAGGTATTTCTTGGTGTTGAGGTAACCAAAAAGCTGTAATGTATAGTTGTGGTTGAAAAAGATAAGTACTTCAAGTTGCAAAATGGGTTTAGCAGGGACATTCAGAAAGTAACTTGCTCTGAAATGTTCTTTGTAAAGTATTTCTCGGTGTTTAGTTATCCAAAAAGATGTAAAGTATATTTGTGTGTGAAAATGATAAGTACTTGAAGTTGGAAAATGGATTTAGGAGGGACGTTAAGAAAGTAACTTGCTCTGAAATGGTCTTTGAAATGTATTTCTTGGTGTTGAGGTAACCAAGAAGCTGTAAAGTATAGTTGTGGGTGAAAAAGATAAGTACTTCAAGTTGGAAAATGGGTGTAGGAGGGACGTTAAGAAAGTAACTTGCTCTGAAATGGTCTTTGAAAAGTATTTCTTGGTGTTGAGGTATCCAAAAGCTGTAAAGTACAGTTGTGGGTGAAAAAGATAAGTATTTCAAGTTGCAAAATGGGTTTAGGATGAACATTAAGAAAGTAACTTGCTCTGAAATCGTCTTTCAAAAGTACTTCTTGGTGTTGAGGTATCCAAAAAGCTGTAAAGTATAATTTTGGGTGAAAAAGATAAGTATTTCAAGTTGGAAAATGGGTTTAGGAGGAACATTAAGAAAGCAAATTGCTCTGAAATGGTCTTTGAAAAGTATTTCTTGGTGTTGGGACACTCAAAAAGCTGTAAAGTATAGTTGTGGGTGAAAAAGATAAGTACTTCAAGTTGGAAAATGGGTTTAGGAGGGACATTAAGAAAGTAACTTGGAAAATGGGTTTAGGAGGGACATTAAGAGTAACTTGACATTAAGTAACTTGCTTGTCTTAGTCGATTACGTCATTCTATGCCCATAAATGAATTCCCGTCATGACCTTCTGATAGGGTTTTACCGATTATGTAATCAATTTCTCAGAAATCCATTTGTCCTAGTTGATTACGTCATTCTATGCCCATAAATGGATTCCCGTCAGGACCTCCTGATAGGGTTCTACCGATTATGTAATCAATTTCTCAGAAATCCAATTCTCTTAGTCGATTACGTAATTCTATGCCCATAAATTAATTCCCGTCATGACCTTTTGATAGGGTTCTACCGACTATGTAATCAATTTCTCAGAAATCCATTTGTCCTAGTTGATTATGTCATTCTATGCCCATAAATGGATTCCCGTCATGACCTTCTGATTGGGTTCTACCGATTATGTAATCAATTTCTCAGAAATCCATTTGTCCTAGTTGATTACGTCATTCTTTGCCCATAAATGGATTCCCGTCACGAGCTCCTTATAGGGTTCAACCGATTATGTAATCCATTTCTAGGGAATTCTCTCCCTTAGATTACGTAAACAATATATCTCTTCCCCACCTTCCCCTTAGAAAAAACAAATTAATTCGCCTTTCTTGAATCAACAATTCCCTTTAGAAACAACAAATTAATTCCCATTTCGTGACATATCAAACAATCTTGACATCACCTGTGAGACATTATTAAACTTCGCCTGGAAACAATTTGATTAATGATTGACAGTACCTGTCAGACATTATTAAACTTTGCCCGGAAACAATTTGATTAATGACTGACAGCACAGGTGTTCCAAATTCCCAATCGCTTTAATTAACCACGTGTTTTCCCTAATGACTCTATGCACATGGCCAAAACAGCAACAACAACAAAATCGACCTTGGAAATTTAGGTCATTGACACCATTAACCACGTGTTCTCCCTAATGACTCTATGCACATGGCCAAAACAACAACAACAACAATTGTCCTGTTCGGAGTAGCGCCCCCCTTTCTAAGACATTCGCTGAGAGCGTGCACTTACAACAACAACAACAAATAAATCGACCTTGACATTCGCTGAGAGCGTGCACTTGCCCAAAACAACAACATCGACCTTGGAAAAAGAGGTCATTGACCCCATTAACCACGTGTTCTCCCTAGGGACTCTATGCCCATATTTGGTCTTAAAAAAAGTTGTAGGTGGCAGCACATGTGTTCGTTCTGTATTCAATAAGGCATCTCTACTAATAGGGCACTAGAACTTTTAATTTCCGTTCTATTGAGCCCTCCTACGATATTCTAGGAGCACTGGGTCAATACGATTACCCCTGGGGAAAAGAAAAAAAACAAACAAATAAACACACACCCGTGATCTTTCTTCTGGCAAAAAATGCAAAATTCCACATTTTTGTAGATAGGAGCTTGAAACCTCTACAGTAGGGTTCTCTAATACGCTGAATATGATGGTGTGATTTTCATTAAGATTCTGTAATTTTTAGGGGGTCTTTGCCACTTTTTTCGAAAATCAGTCGAATATTCTCAGGCGCTTAACTTTTGATTGGTAATATTAATCTTGATGCAACTTATATATTTGAAATCAGAATTAAAATCTAATTCTTTTGATGTATCTATTGGTACCAAAATTCCGTTTTTTAGAGTTTCTGTTACCATTGAGCCGGGTCGCTCCTTACTTACAGTTCGTTACCACGAACTGTTTGATTTTAAGCCAGGACAGTTGATTTCTAATGATTAGTTCTGCTGTGTGATATTTTGAGCGATTAAAAAGTACGAAAATTCTTTTAGAAATTTCTTACAAGTGAAATTTCTGTTTCTCCTTGGTTCAGCCATAGGTAAGCTGGTGAGGACCAATGAGAGCTATTTATGTAGTAAAGAGTAGTTACATATGTAGGTAAGTCTAACACAAACAGCTTTCTTTGATTTTAGTGATTAATTCAGGTATACCTTCAGTACAGCCTTTGTTGACATAACTTACAGCAAAAATTTAAAAAAACCTCACGCGTATAATTAACGTAATATAAGGACAAGAACTTCAAGAGTAAGTCGATTTTTACTTTATATGTAACTTCCACAATAACTGTACCAGTGCAGCGGTTTATATTTCTAATAGCAATATTGAGTTATCAATATACAACCTTCTTGAATTACAATTTTTTATAAGTAATCCCGGTAAAAATTTAGAACTGGGACAAAAGTCAAATTTTAGCGTTTAATCCCGGTGAAAATTTAGAACTGGGACAAAAGTCAACTTTTAGCGTAGAAAGTGAAGTATAGAGGAGGGACAACCCTCCTCACATACGTAATAATTTCTGTTCGTATTAAGTTTTATTATTGCTCCTTACTTTCAGTTGAAAAAACTTTTTTTAAATTTCTGATAATTTTTTTAAATGATACCAAGAAATCTAGATCTCTTTCCACGGGAAGATCCTCTAGACAATACAATCCCAGTGGAAATTTACTCTGGACAATTACAATTAACATTTCCACACATAAAATTAAGTCGGGAAAGAGAAAGTAAGACAAATAAAAAGAACTTCGCTTAGGAATTTTGGCGAATTCCCCCATTGCAAAATTTCCCCTGAAAAGTTCACCCCCTCCCGCGGAAACTTCCCTCCCCATGAAAAATTTCTCCCCTGCCAAGTTCCCCAACATAAAAATTCAACCTCCCCCTACCCGAAAAATGTATGTATATTGGTCAGATAAAAAGGGCACTCGATCTTTTAATTTCCGTTCAAATAAGCCCTGTCCCGCTATTCCAAGATCACTGGTTCGATCAGCTTACGCCTGTGAAAAAAATAACACGCATCCGTAATCATTCTCTTGGCAAAAAATACAAAATTCCATATTTTTGAACAAGGGAGCTGGAAACCTGTACAGCAGGGTTATCTGACACACTGAATCTGATGCTGTGATTTCCATTAAGATTCCTTGACTTTTACGAGTCATTTCCCCCTTTTTTCTAAAATGAAGTAAATTGTCTCAGGGGCATAGCCTTGTATGGATAAAACTAAACCTTAAAATTCTTATATATTTCGAATCAACAGAATAAGCAGAATCTTTTGATATACTTTTTGATATCAAATTTCCGTTTTCACAGTTTCGGTTACTATAGAGCTGCGTCGCTCTTTACTTACTGTTCGTTACCACGAACTGTATGATATCAAATTAAACTGCTTGCAGAGGCAAATACGAAATTATCCTCTTCTATCGTAGCAGTTCCTAGAGTTGATGACGCCAAGGGTAAAATGAATTACTGTGCCCCCCTCCCGACTTAATCATAAATAAAAAGCCCCACTAGTGGTATCCTCCCAGCCACGGTGCCCGGGGCAGCTTTTTCTGGTCACCCCTGCTGTTTTTGAACAACCCTGTATCGAAGTTTTACATAAACATCTTTAAAGTCTATTCTAACTAAGTTTTATGTGACCAAAAAACACATGCAAGACTTAACAAATGTAGCTCTATTTCTTTTTTGATTTAAGTATCAGCCTTGTGGGGAATTCTTTCAATGAATATTAATTTTTATAGATGGTGGTTTCGTCATCACTCAGTTTGAATAGCAAAATGGGAAACATCTTAACGAGTTCTTTCAAAATCAAGTAATCGAGGGCATCTAATACACAGAATCGTAAATAGCCAAATCTTTCTTAAAGACTTGACACAGTTGCTGCCTAGTAGATCAGCGGAACCAAACCTAACCAGGCTATCATATGGTTTGCAAAAAACTATTGAAAAGTGGGCTAAAAAGAGGTCAAATGGAAATCTATAAAAAAAATTTATCCTCGCTCTGGCCGAAAGTAAAACTAAAAATAAAATAAAAATGTCATTTTGCAGGTGACAACCGCGTTTACACCCTTAGTAGTGAACCAGAAATTTGTGTTTTCTTTTTAGTTCTTGCTAACTCCAGGAAGAGTCCAAATTGAGATGAACCTGGACAAACCTGCACTGCGATCCGGAGAAAGACTGATAATGAGTGTTGCCATTTCAAATACGACCAACAAAACAGTTAAGAAAATAAAGGTAATTCTAGTTTTTCAGCTTGCTTATATTAGGAAATACAATAGAACTATTTCTTCATTTAAGGCTTGTTTGTCAAGCACAACAACAAGAGGGGCCAAGTCTAGATGAAGAAGTGCATTTGGGTCTTGGCTCTCCTCTTCATAATCAGCAGATATTTACAACTTTCCCCTTACTTATGGATAATTTCATATAGCGACTCTGTATTTTTCTGGTTAAATTTCAATGCCTAGAATAAAAGGTCATGTTCCTGGCGAAGCATTGTATTTTGCGACAAGCCTGCGGCAGTGACTTGCATCTAAAGAAAATGAAACTGAGAATTTTGAGAAGTCAATTTTCTTTTATGTTCAAATTGAAGTTCATCATGGTTCTAATTTAAAAAAAAAAAAAAATACACTTAACTCAATTCTTTGTGCATTGATGCATGTTTGGGCCCGTAATAATTGCATACTCTAATTACAACACGGTCTTCTGTCTTCTCCAATTTCCAAACCGCCCGCAACTAACAATAAAATAAATACAACTTCTCCTCCACTCACACCCCTTGAATTATCACATTAATTTATAATCAATGATAATATTATCAAAATATTCTAAATATCATAATAAAATAAATAAATATAAAAAATTTTATCTTTTAGATAATTTTTCACATTCTTTTTAAGGGTGATATACATGAAATCAGCTCTTGCGGAAGTGCATTACATTTCCTAACATACGCAATTCTAGGAGAAATTTCTGACCTAGCTGTCTCTGTCGGGGCATGTAAATGTCTTATGACTATCGTCTATTTAAATAATGGATTTGTAATGTTGGTGTGAATAAACTTTTAAAAGGTGATGGGAGTGTTCTTGAAAAATAACTGAAACAAAAAACGATACACGATAGTATGTAAAGTGATGGCATTGATAGTCTGTTCAGTGCTGGACCTAAAATTGGAAATATTTTGGTCTGAAGTGAGTTTAGTCTCAGTAAATTTGTCTTTAATTGGTTACTGAGTGTTCTCAAGATTCCAAGGTTCCTTGAAAGCATCGTCTCGACACTTGCTATGCGGTGTCTGGACGAGAGGTTTTCTTCGATTAAAACCCTAGATGGTCAATTAAAAATGGACTTATATTTTACGTTCAATAAGCTCTCTCCTGATTTTCTAGGACCTTCAGTTTGATATGATTACCCAGGGGAAAAATAAATCAAAAACACATAAAAATGCATCTACAATCTCTCTTCTGGAAAAAATAATACAGAATTCCACATTTTGTAGATTGGAGCTTGAAACCGCTACAGCAGGGTTCTCTGATATGATGAATCTAATTAAGCGATTTTCACTAAGATCGCTTGCTTTTTTGTGGGTGCTTCCTCCTATTCTCAAAAATCAGTAAAATTTTCTCAGTTTCATAGCTGTTGGTGGTAACAATAACCTGGATACATTGTATATACCTAGAATTATCCCAAACGCCAATTCTATTCATATGTCGATTGTCATCAAATTCTATTTTTAGTTTTGGTGACTATTGGCCCAAGTCACTCCTTACTTACAGTTTGTTATCACGATTCACATTTCGTCATCACCTACAAGACTCATTAATTTACTAATTTATTTTAAGTATTTCTTTTTTTAGCTTTTTCAGTTTAATTCAAATTTCATCCTTAATTCCATTGAACTATTTAAAATAGCAGTTGTGCTCAATGTTGATCTCCACGTGTTTACGTGTTATTCTGTCTAACTGTACCGAACTTAAAATACAATGAAACTTGGATTAGACTGACAGCAGCTCTAAAAACCAATTAGACAGAGCTTTGCTAATAAGGATGAAATTAGAATCTGTTGCTATAGTAGTGTACAAGTTGCACAACTAACTACTCAATGGTAGTTAGTTAAGAATGTTAGTCAGAAATCCAAATATAATGACATCCAAGTAAATATATAGATCACAATAATTAATGAATGATTTTGTAAAATTCAGTTTGAAGTCGTTTATTTCTACAGCTTATTGATTATTATAGATACAATTTTGACTAATTCCAACTGGGGAGTTTAGTATACTCTTTGATGAAGAGTTGCTTATACAGGGACTTCCTTTTGACAGGGGCCTGTAAGCAGTGGCGTCAATTCACGAAATAGTAGGGTTAGAACCCAGTGCGTTTCTGTTATGGGTATACAATATTTGAACGGTATAGAAATATGTATGGAAACATGCAACAGGATTCCAACAACGCACATTTGACAAGCATAACTAATGTTCACAAAACTACAAACCAGCCAGCGATCAATATTACTAAATCAAGAAATATAATAGAAAAAATGCAGTCAGTATTGTTGTAACCCACGAATCTTCGGTAACTAGCCGGAATCTTTTGCTTATAGACCGTGTGGCATGGCTGAGAATTAGTTGCTGTGCATACCATTACCCCTTTGGGCCAAAAACCATCAAAATTAATTTGAATCTTTAAGCATCTTTATCAAAACGATAATCAATAGTTGCCAATTTGAAAGGGGCGACTACATTTTTCCACGAAGTACTTTCTATAAAAGAAAATTCAATTTTTCCTCGGCCAATCCATCCTCTCTTGTCCTTTTACTGGGCATGTTTGCTGTTCATTCTTTAAAACTATACCAAAAAAGACCAAAGTCTTTTATAGCCTCAAAGGGTTTTCCTAAGCCTTGATTTTGTGTGTATATCGGTGAATAAGAAAAAACACAGCTTTTTTGTAGACACTATCATGACATAAAAATTTTAAAAGACTCTCTAATCCCTTAAACTAGGTGTTTTTTTCCAAGACCACACTGCATTTCTATGACGAACAAAAAACCGTTCAAATGGGGATAATTCCATTTATTGGACAGTGAAAACAGATACAAAAGTCTGCATATTTCGACCACATATACAGCGATCGTCATCACTAGATATACTAAAGCATTAAAACTAAAATATTTATAGAGAACAAAATAATTACTTCCGGTTAATATTCTCACTGAAAGGGACCTCCTTCGAAAAGAATAAAAAAATATTTGTTCAAAACTTAAATCCATGATAGGAAACAACCCCCGGGCTCCTTATTTTGAATGCTTTGCATGATCTTTATCGAATCTGGTGATATAATATTATCAACATCAAAAAGCAAAGAATAAGGCTTTGGTATTCTAGAAGGCCAGCTACAGTGGTTTTCTCCTGTGAAAAGGTTCATTGTTAAATGATGAGCGTTGGCCGTCCGTTATATTTTATGTTTATTCTCTCTCTTAAAAAAGTTTTTACAATAGATGTTTGAATAAGTTCCATCTCTTTAGTTGAACAGCCTTAATAAAATATGTGTTTTCCTTGTTGTAGGATGTGCTTAAAAGAAGATTATTACATTAATGTAGACTTGCAGAAAACATTCTTGTTGATGAATAGCAACAGTTTAATTTTGAAGCAGAAAAGTTATTCATCTGGTTCATTATGGAAAAACAACTTTCAGTATGCATAAAGCTTGTTCAATTTCTTTCCATTGAATTCAAACATTATATTAAAGTTTAACGATGTATCCATCCTTCAAGTCGAGCTTCAATGGCTTGGTATTGGTAATGTGTATCAAATTAATTTTTTTTTTTTTTATAAACACGGAAGGTATCACGGATAGCTCATATGAACTAATATAGAATTCTGCTGACACAATGTTGCTCCATAACGAAAGGAATGATCAGTAGACTTATAATTATCTTCAACAAAATCGGTTTCGACTATCAGGAGGGCTCCATAGTTGGTGCCTCGTGGTATCTACTAAGCTTTAGTTCCGAAATTGGGGCTATCAGCTATTATGTAGCTGACTAGAACCAACGGCTGTAGTAATTCACGTTTTTTTTTCGTTTTTTTTCTGTCAATTTTTGCTTATTTTGATGAATGAGAAATGGATACAGCTGTACCAATGTATCCATTGGTATTTTTTCATTGGTAAGCTACATAGGAATTGCGCATTAATTTAGTTTGAGGGAATTTATTTTAGGTGGCAAAAGGGGGCAAGAAACACGTCATTAAAGTAATAAAAATTTGAAAATTATAGCGATAATCGTAAAATATTGCGATTTTGTTGAAGAAGCATTTGCTTGAAGTCACAAACCTTGGCGTTTTGAGGAGATGGGGTAACCCTACCTAGTCAAATGAGTATAAAGGCCCAGTATCCATAAATTATGCAAACCTATCCTGGAGACGCATCCTTGGCAAGAACTTATCTAGTGATGAGCCCAAACTTAGAGAAAGCCGTAACTTTAGACCTTATTGGTAAATATTCCAAGAATCAAATACAATCTTGTTTTAGGATATAGTATACTTTTTATCTTGACAAATCATTACATCTGAGATTATTCATATTGATTTTTCAGTGTAAGCTGTTGCAGTGTTCCGAGATGTCCTTTGCTTCTGGAAGAAGAAGAGTACCGATAGCAACACTGACCACGCAAGAAGGGTGCCCCATATTACCAGGCTCATCTCTTCAAAGAGTAAGAGTTTAACTAAATTCTTTAATGTTAAGTTTCGGATTTTGTATTCTTTTCGATCAGATTTCTTGGAGAACAAACTATGAAATATACTACACGCTTAGCACAGCGTATGGATATGGAAACAACATTTCAAGTGCCATAGATCCAAAATATATTTTTCATCTGGTTCTTCTTATTCAAGAAATTTTTTATTAACCAAAAGGTTATCACGTCTGCTTTAAATACAGTAGGTCTCTATTTCGGTTCCGATGGAACAACCTTTTTTTGCATTTGGTCTTTGCTGCAATAAAAGAGTAAATCAGTGAAAAATGGCAATGATAAATGACACAAGAATACAAAAAAAAGGGTGAGGGAGATTTTTTGAGAAAAAGAGGGGTATTTAGTGGTACAGTGATGCGAAGAAGTACTAAGAAAAAAAACCAGATGTTATATCAAGAACATTTTTTTCTTTGTCATGTTCTATATCTGTTGGATATTTTTTTTGAGGGGGCGGGGGATTCAATAGGCTATAGAATTTATGAGCCTGAATGAACTCTAAATCAATATTTCAAGCGCCTTCCCTCTCGAAAATCTTTCATAGGGTTTTTTGTTCGAGATCCCAATACTGAGCTTAGAACCAAAGCAGATATTTGGCGTTCTCATAGCTTCCTAGTCGCGCAATTTCAGGGCTCTTGATATTTTTTGCGAAAAAGTATTTTGTCTTAGGACTGAAATTCTGACTAAAAACAAATTAAAATTGTATTGCGTAAAATATTAAAATTGTATATAAGATTAAGATAGACTTACCAAAGAACTATCTCATAATCATCTCGGGTGATTATTATAGGTAATTAATTCAGTAACAATAACATTTTTACAGTGTACCATTGTGTGCCAACTAAAGTTCTAACTGTTATGGGAAGGCTTACGATTTTTGTCATGGAGAGGGAGGGGCTGTGTAGCATCAAAAATTGTACTTTAATGCCAAAACTTTCAACAGTTTCCTAAGAGCATTTAGATTAATACAGAGGGGGGGGGGATTTTCGCTAGCCTCCCTCAATTTAGTGGAATTATTTTGGACTAAGTATTCAATCAGTGTGCTGAGGAAGCAACAGCTACTTTTTGGGAAAATCATGAACATTGGCAGAAAACGTTAGTTTTAAGAAATCGCAGCACTGTGAAAAAATTTTTGACTCTAGCTAAACATGGTTTTATGGGGGCAGCAACCTCCCTTATGTGTAAAAGATTATTTTTTAATGTACACAACAAATATAGCACGACTGAGCCCTTATTTTTATGTATTTTAATTCAAAAGTTAAACTTTAGTGTAAAGAGTTAGGCCTTGTTTGTAAATTAAATAAAAAGGTTTTTAATGAAATTAAAAGTGAAGTTAAAACGCGAAACAACCGGAAATTACCCTATATATGACAGGGACTACCAACCCCTCCAACCCCTATTCGTTGTACTAAATTCGAGTTGTTTTTTTTTTTATCGCGATGCCACAAGAATAAAGGCTTTTGGCAAGAGAGCAATTTGATAAGAAGTTTATAATTCTTATCACCATGCTTCGAGAATGGAAGGGCTAGGTACTTGCATTAGATTTTGTACTATAAAAACTTCAGTTGAAATGTTTTGCAAGGTGATGGGTTGATAAACACAACGAATAACCAGCTGTCTATATTTACTACATTCTAAAGTTCTTTCAGGAAAGTTCTAGCCAAACATTAGCATAATGATTCTGAGGCTGAAGGGGGGAATCTCCCTCATAAATAAGATAATTTCGCTTTGGTGTCAGTTTTAATATATGTTACTTTTAACAGCAGTCTTTACTTTCACATGGAAAAAAAACTTTTCTTTTTTTTTGTTAGTAAAGCTCAAGTATCCCAACAAGACAAATGATAATTTTTTACGAATTCCTTAAAGAAGCCTTTCAATAATAACCTGTCCATTGCTTTTGTTGGAATTGTTTCATTTTGTTTGTTACTTTTTTTTGTCTCTCCCCTAGTAAATTGTATCGATTTTTCTTATGTCGTGAAGTTATCATAAGACCTTACTCTAAATAGCAATAACTTCTTATTATAGCAATAAATATGAATGTGGAATCTTTGGGGGCTCACCCTCCTACAAATAACTTCGTTACCATAAAATACTCTTCATTTATTTCAAAAAACAAAATTGCTTTATAGAGCGTTATTTTCGCTATTAATATTATAAACGAAGACCGAAGTTGGGGTAGATGTAGGTTTGTGGGTCACTCCTATCCACTCCTGATAGGATGGCTGCGTTCACTAGTGTTTACAATAACCAAGCCCATCAAGTTTTGAACTTGCACGTATATTTTTCTCAGTTCCATTTTTATTCAGAAGAAAATTAGAATTAAATCCCAATTGAAAGCTTTTCCTAAAAAAGAAGTGACTTCTTTATATGTTCTTGGTGTTTTCCTTAGTATTTACGTTGAAGGATGTTCCTTATTTGGCTTATTTTCTTCACTAATTTTTTTCTAATTCAGTACCGGTACCAGTTTAGCTGTACGTCTATTTTCTCACCTGCACCTATATTTCTTTTAGAGCCAATGTTCTTAGAGGAGGAAATTAAAATTGATTTCTAACTCGAAGCTTTTCTTAGAAAGGACAGGATTTCCTTATCAGGTTTTCCTTTGTTTTCTTTTTTTACTTCAACAGGTCTTCCTGATTTCGCTTACTTTCCTTATAGTTTACAATTTCTTCTGTTTGTAAGAGACGATATTTAAGTTTTAAAACAAATCTCAGTAGACCCAAGGAAGTAAAATCGGATGTGCTATATTTTTAATTCTCGGAGTTAATGGGGGGGGGGGTCTCCCGTAGCGAAGAGGTAGAAACATAAAACTGTATTTTAATCCCATTTCCAAGTTTTCCCATTTTGCGTCTTGAAAGTCTTGTAAGGTAAAGGAGATGGAAAAACTACCGCTGTGACGCTTTAATTGGTTATTAGGGGATAGAACATGGACAAATACCTAATACACACAGCAGTACACACATAAATAAATAATGAAACTTATAAAGCCTGTTGGGCCATTCAAAGTAGAAGGAGACTAGAATAACCTGCCCTAGGTGCCGTGATTAGTGATGACATGGCCAAGATTCGCTTTAAAGGTGGTGTCAGTAGTCATTTACTACTTCCCGTATAATTTTTCGTGGGGAGGAAATTTATTTTGACGAAGGTGTCACCTGCCCTTGGATCAGCAATCCTGCTAATGATGATGGCGAGTGAAAGGGAAGCTTATATTAATCAATCTAAATAGTGTTTTTTAACGAGAATATTGTCAATCTGGTTTTTTGCTCACAAAAAAAAACAAAAACAGAGGAATATTTTTGGGTAATGAAGAATCACTGTAGCACGTAGTGTCGATTTGGCTATTGGACATGTTCTTGTTAGATCTTGATAAGTTTATTTGTTTGGCCTTTATTTCGGGCTTTTGTACTTACTAGTAGAATTTTATTTCCTTTCTTAAGTTCTACTGCAATACCTCATCAGTTGGAGAATTGAACCGCAATGCTTCTCGTTTGCTTAGGAATAGATGGCGTGAAATGATGCTAAGGTTGATTTTGACACTTTGTTTGACAATTGTCCAAAACATTTTATTAGTGTCAACCAAAATATTGCGAAACGTAATAGCTTATCTGCTACTACTACTACTACCAGCAACACATGTAGCACAATTTGCCTGAGTTCACACAGCTACGCACGCTCATCCTTCACCCCAATCTATTCAAAGCATCCCTCTTTACAACATCCCAAGAAGGTCCAATATCCAGTAAGTCTTTCCTTGTGACCTCGTTCCACCCCAGTCAGGACGATGCCTTTTTCGTTTTGTCCTGTATGGTTGACCAAAAAAGCAATCTTTGGCAATCTGTCATAGTTAATTTAAAAAGGGTTTTGATCAATCATTGATTTAGAATCGATCAATTTTCGTCTCATTGTTTGTATGCGATCTAACCCTGCTAAGTACATGCCTATGTGTAAGTTTTAATGCGTCATATAATGCTTACAAACCACTTATGACTTTGTTAAATATGTAAAATAATCAACATTACAACGATGAATATAGTTATTTCAACAGCATGAACATCTTAAACTTTCAACTTTACTGTTAATTTGGATTATATTGTCGATTGGAGAATTTACCTTTGATATACGGAAAACTCTTGTGTGCAATCTAAGAAACACCAAAATATTTCTCAATTCTTGCCTGCACCCATATCAATGAGCTCTGTTCCTTGATAATTTCTTGTAAACAAGCTTTCACAGCCATAATGTAAAAACTTTATAGCGGTACACAATAAACATGCATATGAAGACCAGAAAAACACAAAAATGAGCCTGAAAAAAAAGTAAAGAAAAAAACACGAAAACAAATCAAACAACTAAAAACAAAACTAAACCTGAAAAACAAAACAAAAATAGCAATGAAAAAAATAAAACAATACAAAGCATAATTCATCATTTGAAAAAAAAGAACAACTTTTGACTAAGCTGCAATACTTCAAAAGAGGTTAATGGACATTCAATATAAAACTTAGATTAACAGTCATTCTACTAAAAGTGAGTAAAGCTCTATCAATCGATTTCTTTCGTCTTTTCTTGTCTGATCTAGACACAACATGTTTAGCAGTTTGAGCTTTTTTTTTCAAAATTTTTCACATCTTTTTTCTCACTTACAGATATAATTGGGAAATAGTGATGTGGTATCAGAATTTAATTTAATTCTAAATTAGAATTATAATTTAGTTCTATTGGATCTACACATTTTCTCCTTGATGGCTTGAGCACGAGCATACTCAAAACTCAAACTAAACGCTCAAAACTACAACAAAATTACAAAATCAAAACTGCTACTAACTGAAAATGACAGTAAAAATTAAACAAAATAAGCCGTTTGGTAATATAAAGGTACTATTTAGTACTTTAAAAGTACTATAAATGTGCTTTATAGTACTATATAAAGGTCACTTACAATACTATAAAGGTAAATATGTACTAAAAAACCGATCTATTTCTGTTGATGCTTGAATTATGCAGGTGTATCTTAGTTTTGAAAAGATTTTGGAAGAAGATTTCAGCTGGATGGGCAGACGAATCTGGAGGGGCGACCGATGTCTGGGAGGGGAAGTTGCCCCCCCCCCCAGTCCCATAGCAAATTACGCCCCTAACCAATAAAAAACCAATGAAAATACCCAAAAAAGGCATGTTTCAACGAAAATACAGAAAAAAGGTATCTTTAAGAGTCTAGGGGATGTGGCAAAAAATCTAGATAGGGCAAGTTCCCACTCCCTCCATCCACTGAATTTCCATCATTGGTAGCCATGACAAGCTCAATTACTTTATTCTGTTAAATAGCACATCGCTCAAAATAAGCTTATTCTTCGTTTAACTCTTCACTCCAGTTTTTGCCTACGCCTCATCAACACACAATGGTCAAAAGCAAAGGCAGTGCTTATTTCTAGAAGGAGCTAAATGTTTCCTCCTTTAACACAAGCGCAATAATAAGCAGTTAAACCCCCTAGCAAAGAAACACACTCAAAATGACACATACAAGAATTGAAACAGCTACCATCTTTAACTTCTTACAACTATTACACCACGAAATGGCGATTGTGAATTTTTATCATTCCTGTCACAACTGTTTGTCCCATGCTACTAAACAATTAGAAACCTATTCTATTTTTAGAATTTCACACTCTTTCCGAATCTCGCCATGATTCGTTTCAAAGAAGGTTTGGTTTATGAGGCAGCTTTAAAAGGTCAACCTGAGAAACTCGCTGCTACAACTTGCTTTCCCAACTCAAATCCTCGAGATGGTTTCGCCATTCTTGTTTCGTATGTGGCTAGGGTAAGTAAGAACATTATGCTTTCTAGTTACCTCTAAATTTTGAATCAAATTGGATAATTAGCTTTGCAGTAAATTCTCCTTACATTTATTTAATTTTTTTAGTTTCGGCGGAAAATTGAAGAAAATAGTTTATTTTTGACATTTTAAAAGTAACGATATCCTAGCATAGGGATATAATTTTTCTTAGTTAATGGGTGAACTAATTCGTTCATTGGCTATAATTTCCCCTGTATTTGCATTATTCATCGAAATTATCCGATTTCCTCTTAACAATAAACTAAAGCCACTTTGAATTTTTTGTTTATTGTTCTGAAGTTTAAAATAAATTTATCATATTTATTTTAATAAATTGGTCTAAGAGCTGTTTTCTGGGTGTACATAATTATAACTGAAAGCAATAACTTAAGTAACTAATGATCATGATATAATAATAACTAACAATAAAAACATAATAATAACTTAAGTTTAGTTATTCTACTTAAGAGAGTCTACTTCTCGGGAGTGCGTCTCTGGATTCGATCCACTTTGATATTGAACTCTTCGTTTTATGTTGTTATTAAATAAAAAAAACAAGTTTTTTAAACTGAAAGTAAGGAGCGATATTAAAACTTAAAACGAACAGAAATTATTCCGTATATAAAAGGGACTGTCCCCTCCTCAACGCCTCGCTCTTTACGCTAAAGTTTTTTATTGTTTTAAAAAATAAAGTTGTGAGACAGAGTCAAACTTTAGCATAAAGAGCGAGGCATTGAGGAGGGGACAGCCCCTTTCATATGCGGAATAATTTCTGTTCGTTATAAGTTTTAGTGTCGCTCCTTACTTTCAGTTCAAAAAACTTGTTTTTTGTATTTAATTTCTGATCGTTTTTTAGTTAATGCAGCTTTTATTTTGGCTCACCATCATTGAATAAGAAAACAAAATTTGCATAAAAATTTTACTTTTCTTTTGCTAAATGGCTGTCTCTAAATTTGGTTCTGACGTAATTTACAAATTAACTTACGTAACGAACTTCTATACTCGTATATTTTTCTTCTGGCAAAAAATACAAAGTTGCAGATTTTTTCAGATATGAGCTTGAAACCTATGTTATAGGGTTTTCTGATATGCTGAATCTGAAGGTGTGATTTTCATTAAAATTCTTTCACTTTTAGGGGATGTTTCCCCCCTCTTTAAAAAATCAGCTAAATTTTCTCAGGCTCGTAGCCTTTGATGAGTAATAATAAACTTAATAAAATTAATATATTTATAATCAGCATTATAAGCCCATTATTTTTATACATTTTTTTACATAAAAGTTCCGTTTTTTAAAGTTTCGCTAAATCTTGCGCCGCATTGATTGTTTTTTTTTTATTGTTTTTTTTTATTACGTAAATTTCATTAAGTATATTATGGGGTTCTCCCCAAATTAAGAACCACGCAATTTAATTTAAAAGTAAAAAAAAAATATTTATTAACAAAACCATGAATCACAAAGGTTGTTTAATTAGAATAGATAGCTCTTTTAAAAGCGCTAAAAAAAAATGTAGCGTAAGGAGTAGGGTATTGACTTGGGGGAGAACCCCCTCATATACGTAATAATTTCTATTCATTTTAAGTTCTAATGTTGCTTGTTACTTTCAGTTGAAAAAACCTGTTTTTTTTATTTAATTTCTGATCGTTTTTTAAATAATGCTTGGAAATCCAGCGCCCCCTTCATAGAAATGTCCCTTACCCCAAAGAAACATCCTCCACGGACAGATCCTCCCGAGTAACTCCCTCCTCCAGCCCCCTTCCCCCCCACCAGAAAAAAATTCTTCCTGAAAATATCTGTATACTTCCCAATAACCAATACAATATGTAAGCAATGGGCAAAGTTCATAACTTGCAGCCCTTCCCCTGGGAACTGTGGGAGATTAAGTCATCGTAAAAGACATATTTATTAGATTTTCGACTATGCTGAACAAAATGGCAATCTCAAAATTTTAATTGGGTGATTTTGAGAAAAAATTAGCGTGGGAGGGGGCCTAGTTGCCCCCCATTTTTTTGATCACTTAAAAAGGGCACTAGAACTTTTAATTTCCGTTCCAATGAGCCCTCCTACGATATTCTAGGAGCACTGGGTCAATACGATTACCCGTGGGGAAAAGAAAAAAAACAAAAAAAAACAGACAAACAAATAAACACGCACCCGTGATCTTTCTTCTGGCAAAAAATGCAAAATTCCACATTTTTGTAGATAGGAACTTGAAACCTCTACAGTAGGGTTCTCTGATACGCTGAATATTATGGAATGAATTTCATTAAGGTTCTATAACTTTTAGGGGGTCTTTCCCCCCTTTTTCGAAAATCAGCCAAATTTTCTCAGGCGCGTAACTTTTGATGGGTAAAATTAAACATGATGAAACTTATATATTTGAAATCAGAATTAAAATCTGATTCTTTTGATGTATCTATTGGTGCCAAAATTCCGTTTTTTAGAGTTTCGGTTACCATTGAGCCGGGTCGCTCCTTACTTACAGTTCGTTACCACGAACTGTTTGATGATTCACTTCTTAATTTATGGCAGTAATCTTTGTTGATTCTTCTTTTTGTAAGTTACTACATCTTTACCTCAAATTACCATTTTTGGTGGATTAAAAACTTGTCCAAAAAGAACAGTAGATATAAATTGTAAAATAAATAAAGATTGTTTCCTATATATGATTTTAATGATTAAATTGATAGGGAATATAATGCATACAATAAAATGATATTAAATCATAAATATTAGTATTATTTGCATTTTTATTTTGATTGATGTATCTTAAGGAAGGAGTTGACTGTTACGTTAGTGCTAGCAGGGTATATGATGTTCCAGTTATTTTTTTTTTATTATTATTTAACTCTTTCTTAGATTAATGTAAGTTTTGTTGTTGTTTTTTTGTGTTTTTTTTTTGTGCATTTGTTTTATTAACCGTCCTCAATATCATGCCATGGCATATGGAGGAGATGTGGTTGTGTTAAGTCTTTGTTAATATTTGATATCAAATAAATAAGTAAAATCATTGCGTAAAAATAAACAAAGAAACTCGTAAAATGGATTTTATTCAGTTTCTTTGCTAGTTCAAGCCGTGTTGACATCAAATTCCGTGTTGACATCATTCCGTGTTGACATCATTCCGTGTTGACATATTCCGTGTTGACATCAAATCCCAATTAAACATATCTCTAGAACGACCAATCTCTAAGCATTGGCTATCTTTTAATCTTACCACCTTCTAAGGTATATACTTCGTGTGGGCCCTTATCTGTTCTTGCATTCACCCGTTTTCCAAAACAGAAAACGAAAGAAAAATTCATTGGGCTCTCAACAGCCCAATGATTTTCCCCTGTTCTTTTCCTGGCCATAGTACCTTACGGGGGAGTTTTATATTGAAGTGTATTTTGTTGAGTTTATTTATTGAATAAATTGATTGATTGATTGATTGAACAATCTGATAACTATCACTGACCACCAATGGCAAAGGTGAAACCAAATTTATGACTGTACTGGTCACTAAGTCAACCATATTTCTACTCAGTTAGCACTGGCCCGGATTGCTCGTTTTCCTTATTTACCACAATATACTCATAAATGATTTTATATATCATCTGACGGATGCTATAGCCCCAATACAAAACATAAATTTCAATAAAGCGTTCGTCTGAACCAGTTCCTTGAGTTGTGTGGCAGCCCCATCTAACATGACCACAGCATGGCTGCTGCCGTCTTTCCTAAGAAGATTTGGGATACTCTCTACGCTCCTTCGTCAACATATTGGTACTGCTGATGGAGTTTCAGTGAAAAAATATAACAAGAAATCTCATTGCTTTTTGTTCTTAGATAAAACTGTATCTGGGTCCAATGCAAGATATAGCAGCAGAAGTACCTTTTATCCTGACACACGCTCCGTCTTCACCTGTTCCAACTGGAGACGATGGAAAGCCAGTGGCACCTGTAAAACCTAAATTTGTCAGGTATTTAACAGCTATTTTTACATCCTTGAGAAACTTAGATTTGGAAAACGAAGCCAAGGCATACCCTTTTAGGTAAATCATTTTTATTCAAAAAAAAAGGATAAAAGAATAAACTCATTTGGAATTAAACTGATTACTATTTTCCCTTTAATGCCTTGGTTAAAAGTGTTATCAGTCACTTACATATTCAGAAATTTTAATTTTATTCATAAATTGTTTGGAAAGTAAAAATTAGGATTAAACTCAAGAAATCAATGTCCAGGATCAAGGTGAATATTAACATCCAGGATGTTGCATAAAACCTGCCATCCATGATATATATCAATCAGAAAAATTATTACTAGTTATAGATGGGACATTAGAGTATTGTATTTCCTTTACTGCAAATTCCTTTTATGTTTAGCTCATTGGCATTGGAACCGAAAGACTATTCGCATTTTTAGGGCTACTTATATATTGACATCTTGTAATAAATTGGATGCCAAGCTAAAAGAAAAGGCTTGACTGTGGTTAGGTTATTTTCTTTCTCTCCTGCAATTATTTTGATTTGTATTGTTTTTTTTTATATTTGATATAGTTTTGTATGTGTTTTCTTTTTTTTTTATCTTTTGTTACTCCGCTTTATTACAATGTTAGTGGTTCAAATATAAATTATTATTAATTGTTATTACTATGCTCTTATACAACTGTGATACAAAGGGCCCTAACCGATTAAGAAAAAATTATATAAATTATGAAATGTATAATCTTTTGTGTTTATTTCTTCATACAAATTTGATAAATTACAGTTATTCAAATAGTGCCAATTTCGTCCAAGTTATCTACGATAATAAAAAGGCATTGTACACAAGTAAATTAAAGGAGAAGTGCACAATTATAGGAGAAGTACAGTGTACTCACCTTTACAGGAGATCGGGAAGATTGATAAATATGTTTCTTTTTTTGTCATGATTATTCAGGTTTATTTTTCCTCTAAAAGTTTTGATATTTTTCTTTAGGCAAGGCCGTATCCAGGGGGGGTTGGGGGTGTCTCCCCAAAAAATTTTGTCCGACTTCTAAAAATAGTATCAAAAATGCATATAAACAAATTATTATGCTTTTTATACAGTTTTATTTGTACCCCCTCCCCCAAACAAAAATCCTGGATATACCCATGGCCCTACGATTTTGATGTTTCAGCATAATATGACAATTTTCCTATTAGCTGGTAACTGGGATTCAGCTTTATCCATCTATAAAATTAAATTTTTGAAGTTGCTTTGCATTAATTTTTTCAAGATCGAAAGTGCATTACTAAGTTTTGATTTGCGATGACAGAATACGTTGACAGAAATAACTTATGCTCCATGAATGGATATATATGAAACAAATGATTTTTGTTACAGCTGGACCGTTGTTGGAAACCGTATGTTTTACAGGGAGCATAAGACTCCAGGACCAAGTGTACCTAAAAGGAATGTTTTTATATACATATATACGAAAAAAAAACTGTATCAAAAGTACAATCTTCCGATTATTTTTGTAAGTGAGAAAGACGATATCGTACTTAAAAAAAAAAATAATAATTACAAATTTCTTGGCCCCTCATAAGAATTTTCAACATAAAATTATTGTAAATTTTTTTCTGCGACAGTATTTCGCAAACAGCGTTTGTCTTTCAGGTAGACCTATTGAAATTTGTTTATTTTTCAAATATCAGACCCTTAAATAAGGGTCTGCTACCCTTATGAAATAATATACCTTTGTGAATGGGACTGCTGGACAAGAATCAATAAGATAAATATTTAACACTGTCTTAGTCATTCTTAGAAATGAATTTAAAATACTTCCCTTCGTTTGGGGAACAGTCGTATAACGTGAACCCTTCTTTAAAAATTAAGTAAAAAAAAACATGTTTTTTAACTTAAAGTAAGGAACGACGTTAAAACTTAAGACGAACAGAAATTATTCCGTATATGAAAGGGGCTGTCCCCTCCTCAACGCCTCGCTCTTTACGCTAAAGTTTTTTATTGTTTAAAAAAATAAGAATTGTGAGAAAGTCAAACATTAGCGTAAAGAGCGAGGTGTTGAGGAGGGGACAGCCCCTTTAGTATACGGAATAATTTCTGTTCGTTTTAAGTTTTAACGTCGTTCCTTACTTTCAGTTAAAAAAACCTGTTTTTTTTATTTAATTTTTGAACGTTTTTGAATTAATGCAGGTTTTGATTTTGGCTCACCGTACATGAATAATTAAAACAAATTTGCATATTAATTGTACTTTTATTTGGTTGAATGGCTTTCTCGAAAGTTGTTTAATTTTATTTACGAACGTTTTCATTAGTAATAAATATACGTAACTTACGAATTAACTAACGTAACGAACTTCTATATTCATAGATTTTTAATACGTATATTAGGGGTTTTGCCCCCTAGTCAATACCTTGCTCTTTAAGCTAAAGTTCGAATTTTGTTCCAATTCTTTAAAAATGACCCCTTACTCACAAAGGCCGTTAATTAGAATAAATAGCTCTTATGAAAGTACTAAAAAATCTTTGGCTTAAAGAGCGAGGTATTGACTAGGGGGTGAATCCAATCGTATACGTAATATTTTCTGCTCGTTTTAATTTTTGATGTTGCTCCTTACTTTTAGTTGAAAAACTTTTTTTTTATTTAATTTCTGATGTTTTTCTTTAATAATGCTGGGAAATCCGGCGCCCCCGTCATAGCAATGTCCCTTCCCCCATGAAACTTCCTTCAAGGAAAGATCCTCCCATATAACCTCCGACCCCCCCCCCAATTACCAGAAAAAATCCCCCCTGAAAACGTCTATATACTTCAGTAGTAATAGTGTTAAAGGTTTGAACCCTACGCCTGAGGCATGAATATACAGTGTAGTCTAACCGGTACATTGGCTTACCACGGGTCAAGCACCTATTACTACGAACGATACTTGTCCTACCAGCCGGGTTTTCTAATGTGGCACTCATTTTTGGCGGTCAAACTCATGGATACATGTTTATTTTATTTTTTTTTTTTTTTTAACTGGTATTTTTTCAATGAAGCCCATAACACTTTGCAGAAACCCGTGAATGTAGGAGTGAAAGTCTTTTCGTAGTATATCTGAATCCAATTACTAATCAAGTTAGTGTGACCGCCATTTTTCGATCTGGTTAGGTGGGTATAATCTGGTTTGGTTCGTTATTGTGAGAGGGTTACTCAATTTACATCTTAGTGTTAACTGGGCAATGACCAGAATTATTTGATTAACATTTAAAAAGGGGTAATGAGATATGTGATCTGTATAATACACTAGTGATGTTTGATAAGTATTGTCAATTTAAAATAGGATCTAACGTTCCCTTCGTTTCCACATTTCCGAGGGCAGGGGAGGGGGAGAAGGTGATAGTATTCCAATACAATTATTCAAGCATAATAGAATTGATGCTCCTAGTGGAAGCTCGTAAAGCCCTTCCCCCTCCCCGCGCTAGGATTATTGCCTGGCTGTACCTCTAAATACAGAGAATTAAGGTGATAGTATTCCGATACAATAAGTCAAGTATAATAGAATTTATGCTCCTAGTGGAACCTCGTAAAACCCTTCCCCCGCTCCCGCACTTGGATTATTGCCTAGCTGTGACAATGGATATTACCTCTAAATACAGAGAATTAAGGTGATAGTATTCCGATACAATAAGTCAAGTATACTATAATTTATGCTCCTAGAGGAAGCTCGTAAAACCATTCACCCACCCCGAGCGAGGATTATAGCCTAGCTATGACAAAGGATATTACCTCTAAATACAGAGAATTAAGGTGATAGTATTCCGATACAATAAGTCAAGTATAATAGAATTTATGCTCCTAGTGGAAACTCGTAAAATCCTCCCCCTCCCCGCGCTAGGATTATTGCCTGGCTGTGACAATGGATATTACCTCTAAATACAGAGAATTATGGTGATTGTGTTCCGATCCAATCAGTCAAGTATAATAGAATGTATGCTTCAAGTAGAAGCTCTTAAAACTATACCCCCCCACCCTGCACACCGTATAGCCTAGCTTTGACCATTGATATTACCTCTACAGAAAGTTTATTAAGGTGATAGTATTCCGATACAATATGTCAAGTATACTAGAATTTATGCTCCTAGTGGAACCTCGTAAAACCCTTCCCCTCTCCCGCACTAGGATTATTGCCTAGCTGTGACAATGGATATTACCTCTAAATACAGAGAATTAAGGTAATAGTATTCCGATACAATAAGTCAAGTATAATAGAATTTATGCTCCTAGTGGAAACTCGTAAAACCCTTCCCCTCTCCCCGCGCTAGGATTATTGCCTGGCTGTGACAATAGATATTCCCTCTAAATACAGAGAATTAAGGTGATAGTATTCCGATACAATAAGTCAAGTATACTAGAATTGATGCTCCTACTGGAAGCTCGTAAAACCCTTCCCCTCCCCGCGCTAGGATTATTGCCTAGCTGTGACAATGGATATTACCTCTAAATACAGAGAATTAAGGTGATAGTATTCCGATACAATAAGTCAAGTATAATAGAATTTATGCTTCTAGTGGAACCTCGTAAAACCCTTCCCCCTCCCCGCACTAGGATTATTGCCTAGCGGTGACAATGGATATTACCTCTAAATACAGAGAATTAAGGTGATAGTATTCCGATACAATAAGTCAAGTATACTAGAATTTATGCTCCTAGTGGAAGCTCTTAAAACCCTTCCCCCTCCTCGCGCTAGGATTATTGCCTACCTATGACAATGGATATTACCTCTAAATACAGAGAATTAAGGTGTTAGTATTCCAATACAATAAGTCAAGTATAATAGAATGGACGCTCCTAGTGGAAGCTCGTAAAGACCTTCCCCCTCCCAACGCGAGGATTCTTGCCTTGCTATGACAATGGATATAATCTCTAAATACAGAGAATTAAGTTCATATTATTCCGATACAATAAGTCAAGTATAATAGAATTTATGTTTCTAATAGAAGCTCATAAAACCCTTCCCCCTCCCCGCGCTAGGATTATTGCCTAGCTCTGACAATGGATATTACCTCTAAATACAGAGAATTAAGGTGATAGTATTCAGATTCAATAAGTCTAGTATACTAGAATTTATGCTCCTAGTGGAAGCTCGTAAAACCCTTCCCCCTCCCCGCGCTAGGATTATTGCCTAGCTATGACAATGGATATTACCTCTAAATACAGAGAATTAAGGTGATAGTATTCTGATACAATAAGTCAACTATAATAGAATTTATGCTCCTAGTGGAAACTCGTAAAACCCTTCCCCCTCCCCGCGCTAGGATTATTGCCTGGCTGTGTCAATGGATATTACCTCTAAATACAGAGAATTAAGGTGTTAGTATTCCGATACAATAAGTCAAGTATAATAGAATTAATGCTCCTAGTGGAAGCTCGTAAAACCCTTCCCACTCCCCCCACTAGGATTATTGCCTAGCTGTGACAATGGATATTACCTCTAAATACAGAGAATTAAGGTGATAGTATTCCAATACAATAAGTCAAGTATACTAGAATTTATGCTCCTAGTGGAAGCTCGTAAAACCCTTCCCACTCCCCGCGCTAGGATTATTGCCTAGCTGTGACAATGGATATTACCTCTAAATACATAGAATTAAGGTGATAGTATTCCGATACAATTAGTCAGAGTATAATAGAATTTATGCTCCTAGTGGAAGCTCGTAAAACCCTTCCCCCTCCCCGCGCTAGGATTATTGCCTAGCTGTGACAATGTATATTACCTCTAAATACAGAGAATTAAGGTGATAGTATTCCGATACAATAAGTCAAGTATACTAGAATTGATGCTCCTAGTGGAAGATCGTAAAACCCTTCCCCCTCCCGCGCTAGGATTATTGCCTAGCTATGACAATGGATATTACCTCTAAATACAGAGAATTAAGGTGTTAGTATTCCGATACAATAAGTCAAGTATAATAGAATTGATGCTCCTACTGGAAGCTCGTAAAACCCTTCCCACTCCGCGCGCTAGGATTATTGCCTAGCTGTGACAATGGATATTACCTCTAAATACATAGAATTAAGGTGATAGTATTCCGATACAATAAGTCAAGTATACTAGAATTTATGCTCCTAGTGGAAGCTTGTAAAACCCTTCCCCCTGTAAAATCTGAGCTAATAAGGGTTTTTGACTGTAAACTCTAGTTTTTTGAAAGAAAATTATGGAAAATACAAATCTCTTGTTCAAATGTGAAACTTAGGTCCTTTTTTGGATTGAAAAATAAATCTAAATCAGTAAAATCTGACCTAATAGTTCAATATTTTTTTCATAAGAACAAACTATTTTTTTTTAAACTTCTAAATGTTTAAACTTTATTTATTTTTTTATTTTTTTATCTATATTAAAATGTCAAAGTATGCTTACGGTTCTAACAATTGCGCTCTATGATTGGTCAGATACACGATGTGGCTTTCCCACTGGTATTCTATGACCGCTTATCGTCACTACCTAGTCTACTGCATGTATTAAATCAGTATTTTGTACACAGTGGAACGATAAACACATAAGTCATATCTTTTAAAAAAGAAAGTGAAGATGGAACATTTTAATAGAGTGTGTTCTCATAACAAGGTTATTGTAGCATTGAATGCCGACAAGGAGAAGTATTTAAACTATGAAACAAGTACAAGTGGTAGCACTATTGGAAATGTATGCATGCATTTTCATGACAGTAAGGAATTTAATTTCTTTGGGATACCGAAAAAATTCAACTCTTATGATGGTGGTTATGCGAGATTGAGATCTCCAGAGATGATTGCACTCAAAAAGAATGCTAACATAAAAATAATTGTTGATGATAGAGGACAACTCCTTGCTACTGCTGCAGGTGACACATTACCTACGGATACATCCAATCATCAGCTTTCGGGTATTAGCATTCAACGGAAGGCTAATAAAAGAAAGGCCTACTCTGCTACTAATATCGTAAACCATATCTTGTTTACGTGCCAAAACTGCTACCTGTGTAAAAATAATGTGTTAATAGACAGTGAAATTGCAAGAAAAATAAAAATGGCATTGTCAAAAAATATCACTACGGAATATAAAGATGAAACGATGAAGAACAAAGCACCAGCAAACATTACTGGCATTGATCAAAAAGTCAATGAATCAAATAATAGCAAAGACGAAAAGCATATTGAGCCTGTTCAGGAGACACCAGTAAAAATTGTGTATGATTCAAAATGGAATAATGATTATTCTACTGATTACGAACTAAGAGAAGACAATAACTACAATATCAAGAGAGAACATGGTGAACTATTTTATAGAACAGATTCAAAATGTCCAAAGTTAATCATTGATATTAATAATGTATCAAAATATATTTTTGTATTAATATTCAACATAGCATTATTTCATTAAAAATATTACATTGTTACGTGTTCATTATTTTTTAGAGTAAGCTAGCGTATCAAGCGTTTAGAATGTATATTAAAACATCGGAGATGTAGGAAAAGGAGTTTGCGTACATCTATTGTCAGACACCCTATTTCCGTAAAATCTGAGCTATTAAGGGTTTTTGACCGTAAACTCTAGTTTTTTTTTTGTAAGAAAATTATGGAAATACAATTCTCTGGTTCAAATGCGGAACTTTTCAGTCATTTCTTGTTAAATTTTTTTTATTTCAACTCACCCAAACGGGTTTTTCTACATTTGTAGAGACATACACACAGTCCGAAGAGACACAAAAAGCCCAAAGAGACACACACAAGCTTCTAAAGTAAAATTTTGGAAAATTTTGAGTTTGGGGGGGGGGGGGGAAGGGGGATTTTCAAAACCTCTTCCCGTGATATAACGTGTCCTCTGAAGTCGATTCTGATATTTTTAGAACAGTATCTATTAGTGCTTTAGAAATATCTTAAAAGCTACTAAAGTAGAATTTCGGAAAATTTTGAGTTTGGGGGGAAGGGGGATTTTCAAAACCTCTTCCCGTGATATAACATGTCCTCTGAAGTCGATTCTGATGTTTTTAGCACTCTATCCACTAGTGCTTTAGAAATATTTTAATAGATTCTAAAGTAGAAGTTGGGAAAATTTTTAGTTTGGGGGGGGGGATTTTCAAAACCTCTTCCCGTGATATAACGTGTCCTCTGAAGTCGATTCTAATGTTTTAGCACTCTATCTATTAGTGCTTTAGAAATATTTTAAAAGCTTCTATAGTACATTTTTGGAAAATTTGAGTTTGGGGGGAAGTATTAAATTTTTTTTTTATAATTTCTGTATTGTGTATCCAAGAGGAGAATTCAAGAATGATATTTCGTCATTTTAAGATACGTACAAAAATGTATTTTACATAATTTTCTTACAAGAATCTAGAGTTTACGATCGAAAAAGCCTTATTAGCTAGATTTTACGGAAATAGTTTTATTTTTCGATCCAATAATAGACTTGAGCTCCGCATTTGAACCAGAGAATTGTATTTCCATAATTTTCTTACAAAAAAAACAAACTAGAGTTTACGGTCAAAAACCCTTAATAGCTCAGATTTTACGGAAATAGGGTGTCTGACAATAGATGTACACAAATTCCATTTCCTACATCTCCGATGTTTTAATATACATTCTAAACGCTTGATACAATAGCTTACTCTAAAAAATAATGAACATGTAATAATGTAACATTTTTAATGAAATAATGCTATGTTGAATATTAATACAAAAATGTATTATGATACATTATTAATATCAATGATTAACTTTGGACATTTTGAATCTGTTCCATAAAATAGTTCACCATGTTCTCTCTTGATATTGTAGTTATCGTCGTCTCTTAGTTCGTAATCAGTAGAATAATCTTTATTCCATTTTGAATCATACACAGTTTTTACTGGTGTCTCATGAACAGGCTCAATATGCTTTTCGTCTTTGGTATTATTTGATTCATTGACAGTCTGATCAATGCCATTAATGTTTTCTGGTGCTGTATTCTTCATCGTTTCATCTTTATATTCAATAGTGATATTTTTTGACAATACCATTTTTATTTTTCTCGCAATTTCAATGTCTATTAAAACATTATTTTTACACAGGTAGCAGTTTCGGCACGTAAACAAGATATGGTTTACGATATTAGTAGCAGAGTAGGCCTTTTTTTATTAGCCTTCCGTTGAATGCTAATACCCGAAAGCTGATGATTGGATGTATCCATAGGTAATGTGTTACCTGCAGCAGTAGCAAGGAGTTGTCCTCTATCATCAACAATTATTTTTATGTTAGCATTCTCTTTGAGTGCAATCATCTCTGGAGATCTCAATCTCGCATAACCACCATCATAAGAGTTGAATTTTTTTGGTATCCCAAAGAAATTTAATTCCTTACTGTCATGACAATGCATGCATACATTTCCAATAGTGCTACCACGTGTACTTGTTTCATAGTTTAAATACTTCTCCTTGTCGGCATTCAATGCTACAATAACCTTGTTATGAGAACAAACTCTATTAAAATGTTCCATCTTCACTTTCTTTTTTAAAAGATATGACTTATGTGTTTATCGTTCCACTGTGTAAAAAATACTGATTTAATACATGCAGTAGACTAGGTAGTGACGATAAGCGGTCATAGAATACCAGTGGGAAAGCCACATCGTGTCTCTGACCAATCATAGAGCGCAATTGTTAGAACCGTAAGCATACTTTGACATTTTAAGATAGATACAAAAATAAAAAAATAAATAAAGTTGAAAAATTTCGAAGTTAAAAAAAAAAAATTGTTTGTTTTTATGAAAAAAATATTGAATTATTAGTTCAGATTTTACGGATATAGTTTTATTTTTCAATCCAAAAAAGGACCTAAGTTTCACATTTGAACCAGAGAATTGTATTTTCCATAATTTTCTTTCAACAAACTAGAGTTTACAGTCAAAAGCCCTTATTAGCTCAGATTTTACAGGGGGAAGGATTTTACGAGCTTCCACTAGGAGCATAAATTCCAGTATACTTGACTTATTGTATCGGAATACTATCACCTTAATTCTATGTATTTAGAGGTAATATCCATTTTCACAGCTAGGCAATAATCCTAGCGCGGGGAGCGGGACGGGTGTTAAGAGCTTGCACTAGGAGCATAAATTCTAGTATACTTGACTTATTGTATCGGAATACTACCACCTTAATTCTCTGTATTTAGAGGTAATATCCATTGTCATAGCTAGGCAATAATCCTAGCGCGGGGAGGGGGAAGGGTTTTACGAGCTTCCACTAGGAGCATAAAGTCTAGTATAGTTGTCTTATTGTATCGGAATACTATCACCTTAATTCTATGTATTTAGAGGTAATATCCATTGTCACAGCTATGCAATAATCCTAGCGCGGGGAGTGGGAACGGTTTTACGAGGTTCCAATAGGAGCATAAATTCTATTATACTTGACTTATTGTATCGGAATACTATCACCTTAATTCTCTGTATTTAGAGGTAATATCCATTGTCACAGCTAGGCAATAATCCTAGCGCAGGGAGGGGGAAGGGTTTTATGAGCTTCCACGAGGAGCATAAATTCTAGTATACTTGACTTATTGTATCGGAATACTATCACCTTAATTCTCTGTATTTTGAGGTAATATCCATTGACACAGCCAGGATATAATCCTAGCGCGGGGAGGGGGAAGGGTTTTACGAGTTTCCACTAGGAGCATAAATTCTATTATAGTTGACTTATTGTATCAGAATACTATCACCTTAATTCTCTGTATTTAGAGGTAATATCCATTGTCACAGCTAGGCAATAATCCTAGCGCGGGGAGGGGGAAGGGTTTTACGAGGTTCCACAAGGAGCATTAATTCTAGTATACTAGACTTATTGTATCGGAAAACTATCACCTTAATTTTCTGTATTTAGAGGTAATATCCATTGTCACAGCTAGGCAATAATCCTAGCGCGGGGAGTGGGAAGGGTTTTACGAGCTTCCACTAGGAGCATAAATTCTATTATACTTGACTTATTGTATCAGAATACTATCACCTTAATTCTCTGTATTTAGAGGTAATATCCATTGTCACAGCTAGGCAATAATCCTAGTGCGGGGAGTGGGAAGGGTTTTACGAGCTTCCACTAGGAGCATTAATTCTATTATACTTGACTTATTGTATCGGAATACTAACACCTTAATTCTCTGTATTTAGAGGTAATATCCATTGTCATAGCTAGGCAATAATCCTCGCGCGGGGAGGGGGAAGGGTTTTACGAGCTTCCACTAGGAGCATAAATTCTATCAGACGTGACTTATTCTATGGGAATACTATCACCTTACTTCTCGGTATTTAGAGGTTATATCCATTGTAACAGCTTGGCAATTATTCGAGCGCGGGAGTGGGGGGCGGGTTTTACGAGCTTTCACTAGGAGCAAAAATTATATTATAATTGACTTATTGAATCGGAATAATATAACATTAATTCTCTTTATTTAGAGGTATTATCCATTGTCATAGCTAGGCAATAATCCTCGCGCGGGGAGGGGGAAGGGTTTTACGAGCTTCCACTAGGAGCATAAATTCTAGTATACTTGACTTATTGTATCGGAATACTATCACCTTAATTCTCTGTATTTAGAGGTAATATCCATTGTCACCGCTAGGCAATAATCCTAGTGCGGGGGAGGGGGAAGGGTTTTACGAGTTTCCACTAGGAGCATAAAATCTATTATACTTGACTTATTGTATCGGAATACTATCACCTTAATTCTCTGTATTTATAGGTAATATCCATTGTCATAGCTAGGCAATAATCCTAGCGCGGGGAGGGGGAAGGGTTTTACGAGCTTCCAGTAGGAGCATAAATTCTAGTATACTTGACTTATTGTATCGGAATACTATCACCTTAATTCTCTGTATTTAGAGGTAATATCCATTGTCACAGCTAGGCAATAATCCTAGTGCGGGGAGTGGGAAGGATTTTACGAGTTTCCACTAGGAGCATAAATTCTATTATACTTGACTTATTGTATCGGAATACTATCACCTTAATTCTCTGTATTTAGAGGTAATATCCATTGTCACAGCTAGGCAATAATCCTAGTGCGGGTGAGGGGGAACGGTTTTACGAGGTTCCAATAGGAGCATAAATTCTATTATACTTGACTTATTGTATCGAAATACTATCACCTTAATTCTCTGTATTTAGGGGTAATATCCATAGTCACAGCTAGGCAATAATCCTAGCGCAGGGAGGGGGAAGGGTTTTACGATCTTCCAGTAGGAGCATCAATTCTAGTATACTTGACTTATTATATCGGAATAATATCACCTTAATTCTCTGTATTTAGAGGTAATATCCATTGTCACAGCCAGGCAATAATCCTCGCGCGGGGAGGGGGGAGGGTTTTACAAGGATCAAGAATGAGCATAAATTATAGTACTCTTTATTTAGGGTATCTGAATTATATCACCTTAAGTCTCTGTATTGCTTGGTACTTTCCATGGTCATGCCCAGGCAATAATCCTCGAGCGGGGCGGGGGCCTGAGCTTAAAAGCTTTCACTAGGAACATAAATTCTAGTATACTTGACTTATTGCATCGGAATACTATCACCTTAATTCTCAGTATTTAGAGGTAATATCCATTATCACAGCTAGGCAATAATCCTAGTGCGGGAGAGGGGGAAGGGTTTTAAGAGGTTCCACTAGGAGCATAAATTCTATTATACTTGACTTATTGTATCTGAATACTATCACCTTAATTCTCTGTATTTAGAGGTACATCCAGGCAATAATCCTAGCGCGGGGAGGTGGAAGGGCTTTACGAGCTTCCACTAGGAGCATAAATTCTATTATGCTTGAATTATTGTATTAGAATACTATCACCTTTTCCCCCTCCCCTGCCCTCGGAAATGTGGGAACGAAAGGTCTCTGAGCCTTCCCCTTGATGCAGATGTTTTCCCTCCAAAATTGACCCCTCCCCTCCCTGCCCTCAGAAATGGGGGAACGAAGGGAACGTTAGATCCTATTTTAAATTGACAATACTTATTAAACATCACTAGTGTATTATACAGATCACATATCTCATTACCCCTTTTTAAATGTTAATCAAATAATTCTGGTCATCGCCCAGTTAACACTAAGATGTAAATTGAGTAACCCTCTCACATTAACGAACCAAACCAGATTATACCCACCTAACCAGATCGAAAAATGGCGGTCACACTAACTTGATTAGTAATTGGATTCAGATATACTACGAACAGACTTTCACTCCTACATTCACGGGTTTCTGCAAAGTGTTATGGGCTTCATTGAAAAAATACCAGTTTAAAAAAAAACAAAAAAAAAACATGTATCCATGAGTTTGACCGCCAAAAAATGAGTGCCACATTAGAAAACCCATCTGGTAGGACAAGTATCGTTCGTAGTAATAGGTGCTTGACCCGTGGTAAGCCAATGTACCGGTTAGACTACACTGTATATTCATGCCTCAGGCGTAGGGTTCAAACCTTTAACACTATTACTACTTACTTCCCAATAACCAATACTATATGTTAACATTGGGTAAAGTTCACAACTTTCAGCCCTTCCCCGGGGACTTCGGCGGATTAAATCATCCTGAAAGACATAATTATCATATTTTCGACCATGATGAACAAAATGGCTATCTCAAAATTTTGATCGGATGACTTAGGGAGAAAAATGAGCGTGGGAGAGGGCCTAGTTGCCCTCCATTTTTTTGTCATTTAAAAAGGGCATTTGAACTTTTATTTTCCGTTCCAATGAGCCCTCCCACGATATTCTAGTACCACTGGGTCGATACGATCACCCCTGGAAAAAAAAAAAAAAAAAAAATATAAAAAAAAATAAACACGCACCCCGGATCCTTCTTCCGGCAAAAAATGCAAAATTCCACATTTTTGTAGATAGGTGCTTCAAACCTCTACAGTAGCGTTCTCTGATACACTGAATGTGATGGTGTGATTTTCATTAAGGTTGTATAATTTTTAGGGGGTATTTTCCCCTTTTTTCTAAAATCAGCCAAATTTTCTCAGGCGCATAACTTTTGATTGGTAAAACTAAAGTTGATGAAACTTATATATTTGAAATCAGCATAAATATCTGATTCTTTTGATGTATTTATAGGTATCAAAATTCCGTTTTAGAGTTTCGGTTACTATTGAGCCGGGTCGCTCCTTACTTACAGTTCATTACCACGAACTGTTTGATAATTTTAGCGAATAGCATTGTTGTCTGTTTGTTTTGCTGGGGGGGGGGTAAGAACTTCCTCCGGGTGCACTAATTGTAGTGTTAAGGGATCTAAAAGGCTGTAAGACGATGATGTTTGTACTCACAACGTTTCAAACAGTCAAATGTCAGAACTATTAGATTATCCAACGTATTATTTCAACCAGATGTTATTCAAGTAAAAAAGAAACGAAAACTTAAGCGATTTCACCACAGCTGTTATTGGAATCTATAACTATTTAAATTCAGATCAAGGGCAAATGGATATAAATCTAAATTATATACCATCACTAGACACAATTGTGTACAGCCTCAGGTAAAGTAGTAAACAAAAGCTTTTAATATTTTTTTTATGTTTTAAGTTATACAGATTTATTACCGTTAAATTTGAAATGTTTATTGCTTATTATGACTCCATTCATGAAATTTTTGGGTTAATTAGCCTAACTTAACATTACGAACATAATTTATTATTTTGTTCGTAGCATGGTTCGGTATTAACGTTACTTCTGAAGCTTGGTTTCCATTAAACTGAACGAATATTCGTATACTTGTCGTGCAATTTATTTTGATTTTTGAGTTTTCTATTCAAATGATATTCCTTTGCCTGTGGAAGTTCGTTGCAAATTTGACAGAATTTAGTATAGATCGTGATATTTTCGCATTTCAGTTGAGAAATTGCCAAAAACTCCTTGTCGGCCAACCATTTAGAGCCGAATGAAAAGCAGGTCAATACCGGTTGGAGAGGGAGGATTTCATAAGGAAATATTCAAGGGAAATGGGAACTTCCTGGGAGGTTATAAAGAGGGATGCTTTGAATAGATTGGGATGGAAGAGGAGTGTGCAAAGCTGTGTCAGCCTCAGTTGACTTGGTGCTGCACAGCGTTGTTTGTAGTAGTAGTATTAGTACTAGTTGAGAAATTGCACTCTGATTACAAATTTAAAACTCTTTGAGACCCAACCTTATAAATTATTTTAGTCTTCATATCGGGATTTTGTTTTCTTTACAGCAAAATTAGATCCCCTTGTCTTAAACGCACCGCTAGACTTCAATAATTCAAAAGACTTTATGTGAGATTGTGTATAGTCACTTAAATTTCCAGTCCATCCTCTCAAGCTGCGTCAATTCCATCGATTGTTCTATTCTATTTTCGGCTGTCTTACTTAGTTCCCAAAATATTTAGAAGTTTCCGTTGTCTTTTTCCTTAAATGAGTTATACCCGTTTTTATCATCCTTAGAAATAATTGGAAAATTTTGTTTTTACTATTAAATGTTTTTACTACCGCTCAGCAAAACTCTGTTCCTGGAAGAGCTTTTAAAATTAGTAAAAAAGATACATTTTTCGGTATTTGTACTCACTTGTAAACTCTGTGCTCATCTACTAACGCTGAAATTGGTGTTATTATACCTTAAGCCGAAGAAAATGGGAACTTTCAAGATTTAGATTTTTGGCGATGTAAAAAAAGAAAATAAGGAATAAAACTACTAGTGTCATAGTGTTACTGTGAAGAGTCTGCCAACTTTATTAAAAATAGAAAAAAAATCGCATTTATCCTATAAGTAATAAATATTCAGTGTTTTGTCTTCAAGAATTATTATACGTTAAATTTTGTCGGTAAAAACTAGGCCTGGTTAGCTACAGAAAATCTTTTCATGCTAAGTAGGCTACTTGATTTCAAGTTTTTCGGCCAACTGGTGACGCAATTTTGCTTTGTTTACCCTTTAATACATTTTCAAGCACCTGAAAAGGCAAGTCTACAGCAGTTTAGAGTCAAACAAAGTTGTAAACGTAAGATGGCGTTAATGGTTTTCTTTTCAACACAAGTACCGGTTTTCGAACTTTTTCATTAGCATTTATAATACTTTGATCATAGTTATGTATCATAAAGCAGATTGCAGCAGATTAGCAGATTGTGCAGAAAGCACAATCTGCTCGATTAACATCACCTAATTAAATATTGGAAATATTTGACAGTTCCACGTAAATGCAGCAACTAAAAATATGATCCCCTGTTGACCAAGAAATCCTGCTAAAATAACACCCTTTTATTACGTGTTAGACTATATCTCCAACCGTCAAACATTAGTACCACCTTTTTTACTTGCTTTGTATCAGACTGTAAAATATGTACAAAATCTTCTTTTGGTCTTTACAATCTTCTCTTCACCTGACAAAGTTTTTTTTTGTTTTTTTATAGGCTTGTTTCTGTTGAGAACACTTTGGACAAAGAAGACGAGGATGACCCATTTTCAATCGAAATGGATTCAAAACCTAAAGAAAATTTGGCAGATACAATTGCTGGACAGCTGCAAACTTTATTAAGCTTTTAAATATGCTGTTTTGAAGAGATAATTGAGTTTGATTTATATGGGATTTACTTGAATATTATCTATTTTCATGGGTGTAACTAAAGAAGAAAAATAGGAGAGGTGCCCAGCATTTCAGACAGTGTCCGGTTTATTTTGTAGATGAAAAAAGTTTGTAATTTAGCCGTTGTAAGACCGAAAAACACATGCTTATATACCCCCTCTCCATAGCCCCTTTCCGTTAAGGTATTAATAGGAGAATAAAGATAAACAATCTATGTTTTCTTTCTTTATTTTACGAGTGGCATTGTTTTTGGTGTTCCGACAGAAGGAGAAGAAGTTCCTTAAAGTATAGTGTTTGATGTACATGGTTTGGTGTGGTCAAATGGTCAAATTCAAATGTCAAAGGTTAAACGATCAAAATGTCAAATTAAAAAAAAAGGTATGAGAGGGATGTAATCAGTTCATCGAAGTACGTATATATAATCGTTCTTAAAGGTCACCCCAAAACCTAGTCGAAATCCCCCCCCCCCCCAAAATATGCGAAAAAAACTGTACACGTGTTTAGGGGTTTTTCTGACCCCTCCTCCCGGTGAAACCCATTGGTCAGTGGGTTTTCACTGGGCATGAGAGAATATCTTGCGAAAAATTGTCTAAAAATCATTCGAATTCAGATACAATATAAGAAACGTAAACTTCTGAAGTTAGTGGTTAATTTCTAAAAAAAAAAAAAAAATAATAATAGAGCACAAAACGCTACAAAAGGAGCAGAACTGTTCATATCAAATCGGTTCATTCTGTCTTTTAGATAGATAGATAGATAGATAGATATTTATTGCAATACAAGCCACTTTGGGCCATGGCAAAAAAAGGAAAATCACACACAAAAGATTATAACACACTCATAGCAAAGTATGGTAGCCTACATAACAATAACAACGCAAAATTACAAAACATTACAAAAACATAATAAAGCACACGATACCATTAAACTAACATAAATAGATAGATGTATGTTACATCTATCAAGGGCCATGACTACAAATAAAACAAACAAGAACACAACTTACACACATACAACAATACTTTCCACACTCACCCCACCCCTTTTTACAAAAATCTATCTCTATGTGACACACCCAATTTTATATACTTTGCTATCATTCTTATTGTCCCATAATTTTTTGATCCCATTACTGAAACCAACCACTCACTTGTCCCCACATTAACAAAAAATAAATCTTTCCTTAGATCCTGTAATTCGGGACAAAGGGCCATGAAGTGAAGCAGATCCTCCCCATTTTCTCCGCACATAGGGCATGAGTAAGACCCTCCTTTACCCTTACCCTCCCTAAATATTTCCTCCTTTCTCCAAGTGCTAGAAAATTACCCCTCCCTGATATATACCACTTAATTTTTTCACTATTTAAACCTGCTTTAAAATAATTATCATATCCCCAGACCTCCTTCCATTGCCGGTAAATGCCGAGGGACACCGAGGCTGCGACTTCACACTGTCATTTCTGAATCTCCTGATCTTCAAACACTCCCTTTACTAGTTTTGCTACATTTCCTACTTCCAGTCCTATCCCCTTCCCTTCATTCCAAACACCTGATAACCCACAACTATTTAAGATTGATTTCACCTGGGAAGCCCATGAACAATTCGTTCTATCCTGCAACACCTCCAGATAAGCTGCATTTACTAACCTATTACTCTGTAAACCAATCACCTTTTCCCAGTATCCTATCATTCTAACCAATCTTTTTAACCTCAATGAAAACAATCCTAGATCACCCTTTAACACCAGATTATTAAATTTCCCGCTTAGCCCTAAAAGTCTCCTGAAATGTCCTAAATAAATTCTCTCTATTTTTTCCCCTTTATCAAAACCCCAAACTTCCCCACCGTAACTCAATGATGGGCCTACCTTCATCTCAAAAATTCTCTTCTGTAGCTTAATATCTGCCGATCCTAGATGCGTAAGGGGACTCTTCAATAATGCCCATGAAGCCTTCTGACCCTTCCAACTCGCTATTTGCACCTGATTACTCCATTTCCCTGAACTCGTGAACTTACATCCCAAATAAATATAATCATTAAGTTCCTTCATCTCTTTCCCTTTAAAATAAAACTTATTATTTTCCCTTTCATCATTTCCAAAAACTAATATAACTGATTTTTCAATATTTAAAACTAATTTTTTACTCTCCAGACAACTATCCAAAATATCTAACATCTTTTGCAAATCTGGAGCCGATTTCACAAGCCATACTATGTCATCTGCAAATAATAAACGAAGCAGCTCCAGCAACATTAATTTTAACATAGAGGCATTTCTATTTCTAAAACACTCCTCAATATTATTAATAAAAAAAGAAAACAAACGCGGTGATAGAGTGTATCCCTGTTTGAGGCCTACCTTACTTAAAACTAGCCTAGAATAAGCAATACCTACCTTCACAACTACTTTAACCACCTCATACATTTTCATTATAACTTCTACTAACCTAATTGGCAATCCTAATTTCACCAACACCACTTTCAACAAACTCCTTGAAACTTCGTCAAATGCTCCCCTAATGTCCAAAAACGCCGTATATAGCCTATTTTTCCTATGCCTCGTATATTTACTAACTAAAACCTGTAGACAAAATATTTGATCAGTTGTACTATAGTTTTCCCTAAACCCTGCCTGACATTCAATTAATATACCATTATAATGCAACCATTTATCCATCCTACTAGAAAGGACTCTACAAAATAGCTTACTGATAGAACTTCCTAAACTTATCCCCCTACAGTTCTTGTGTAGGTTTCTTTCTCCTTTCTTAAATAATGGGATCATAATCGATATCTGCCAATTTTGTGGCCATAGAGGTGTACTTAGAATTGCCGAGAATATCAATGCAAGCACTGGCAGTATCCACGCTCTTGACCATTTCAGCAGCTTAGTTGGTACTCCGTCGATGCCCGGAGCTGAATTCCCTCTCATGCTTTTCAAGGCGTACCATATTTCCTCCTGTCCAACTGGTTCCAGTAGTTTAGCGTCCTCTGAATCCAACTCAAAATCGGCTGTTTCTTCTAAACTATTCATCTCCTCATCCGCTCTCTCTTCGTCCTCTTCGGTGTATATCTCTTTATATTTTTGTTCTAAGTATTCTGGCCAGGTATCGGCGTGAGGGACTGAATCAGTCAACTTTCTATTTTCTGTTGATTTCCTAATTAACTTTCAGAACTCCGTTGTATCATTCACGCTAAATTTCTCCCGTATTTTTTGGCTCTCTTCCTCTTCAGAACGTCTCTTCTTCAACTTAAATAGCCTTTTATATCCCCTTCGCTTGTCCCTAAAAACCTACAAATTATTTTCCAGATCAACTGTACTACTAGCCTTAAGCAATCTAAAAGCTACTAAAACCTCCTTCTTCTTTTCCTCACAATCCTTATCAAAAAAAACTCATCAAACCAATACTTCTACCATTTTTTCTCCTGCATGCCACCTTAGTTCCAATCTTATACAAAACCCCCGACAAAAAATCAACAAAACCTGCTCTATCCCCTTCCCTTGCCATATCCTCACTCTTCTGAATAAATGAATCCAGCCCTTTATCTTCAACTAGTACCTTTTTCAACTTCTCCTCACTATCATTATCAAACCTTAAACCTTCCCTCCAATCAAGCTCATTACCCATCTTTCCCTTAGCCCCAAACTTCTTTTTCCGGCTCTCAGCCCATCCACCCCCTCCAAATTCAACCCTAATAGGCACGTGATCCGACCCTGCAAGCGCCATCACCTCAAAATCCACACAACCAGAAAGAAGCCCCAGACTAACAACCCCATAATCTATAACACTTGGAGATCTACCCGAAAAACATGTAAAATCCCCCACTCCTTTATCCTTCCCTGTCCTCCCATTCAAAATAACCAAATTCTTCTTACCACAAAAATCCAATAATTTTTTCCCCCAATTATTCTTTCTCCGATGACCGTCCTTACTCGTCCTCCTCCTAACCGACGGCTCAATCATATCAACTCTCTTAGTTTTTCCTAGTTCGAGACCCACCTCCTCCTCACGGGCTCCTTCATCCTCCCCTGTATATCCGTTAAAATCCCCTAGAAAAACAAAATAATCGGACGGAAACTGTTCTGAAAAACGATCCATATCATTTTCTAATATCTCCCAGGTATCCTCATCACTAAAAGTGCTAGTTTCCGGCGGTAAATACACTGAACAAAAGATAAACGAATTACTACCTAAAGGTACTCGCACACATACTAGATTACATGAAACACTTTTCAACCGAGATAAATTTTGCCATCTATTCGTTATCAATAATGTCACTCCTCCATAAGTTCTACCATTCTGCGATCGCTTTCTTTGTGATCCAAAATAAGAAAAACCTTCTATTCTCTCCTCCTTTTCCAGCCACGTTTCTACTGATGATGCAACTGAAAAATCACAACATTTAAGAAGACACTCTAATTTAAGATACGAAAAGCCCTGAACATTCCAATGCGCTAAATGACACTCGTAAATCGCGCCATGGCCCTGCTTATCCTATCCACTATTTGAGCCAATGGGTTGTGACGAGTTAAATAGCCGCCTAGGCTCCATTTTATTAGGGTCGTCAGCTCTAACCGACTTGCTCTTCTGTCTTAGGTGGTCATCTGGGCTAATAATTTGTTGGATGTTATGTTTGGGAGCCCCCACAGGCCCGACAAAAGTTGATGTGGAGCCTTTTTTAGTAACAGGAGTTTCACTGTTCACCCCATTTATTTCGTTATCACTACTAAGCTCCTCCACTACACTAAAGAAAGATTGAATTGAGGATGAAGATCCAGAACGCGATCTTGAATTGCAAGGTTCTTCCAGGTTAAACCAATTATTTTCAGAAACAAAACTCTTTACTAAACTTTTTTGTGGCACTTATAAAGACCCAGGTTCACGGAGAAACTTTTGCCCAAAATTTTCCTTAAAATGGGTCATGGTACTCGCTGATGACTATATTAGGGGAATTCGTAACCTCAACTACAGACTGCTTATCAAAGCTATACGTAAAACACTGTTGACCAATATATAACTTTGTCCCTCTTAGTCTTGCTTCTCTATTTTCTCCTCTAGCCCGTTCAAGAAAAGGCTTTAGGTGGTTACGAATAGACAATTCACGCTTTGTATAATCGGGACTAACACCAAGACCCGCCCTTTTCAGGTGCGCACTCGAACGCAATATAGTATCACGAATGTAACCACTTGTAAACTTAACCAGTACCGGTCGCGTGCCGTGTTTAGCGTTTAGCCGAAAAATTTCTCAAATGTCCATCATTTTCAGCCCTAAATTTGGCACATGTAAGTTGAGTGCTCTCATTACATCTTCTCGTAACGAAGAACCTTTGTTTGTAGGATCGAAATTATACAGGACCAAATCACACTTTTTAGACTCATTTTCTAGTCTTTGCAATTTTACGTTAGTAGCCGACAATTCAGCTTGCAAACTTAGGTAATCCTTCTTCAATTGTGACGTATCCTCCGAGAACTTGTCTACTGTCGAATCAATTCGCGACGAAATAGCAGATAGGTCGTTTCTCAGTTCTTGAACCTGCGATGAAACTATTTCTATTCCGTTCAATTTTTGATTGATTTCTTGTAGAGTTTCAGAAAAATTAACAGAAGCCATAATTAATCCGGACGTATAGTTATAATAATTAGAAAGATTAATTATCTTACTGTGAGGGCCGAGCCTCACAAATGCATCCGAGTGACTATTCCAGTGCCTGTACTTATTCACACAAAATTTCTGCTTAATATAGCAAGTCTTATAAAGTAAGATTTCCACTTAACATGACAATTCTTGTCAATGGGAACTGGTTTTTCAAGTTATTTCACAGCCTGTGTACTTAGATGTAAGCGGAATGAATGCTGATGAAAACTGGGTCAAGTTCAAAAAACTAAATTTCAATTTATAATCCTCTTTGCTAACTAGGTGTTATCTCTTTGAACTGTGAATCAATACTGGAAAAAAAGACATTCTGTCTTTTAACGTGCAGACAAGAAAATTAGAAGCATTGAATGCTTTATTAATATATTTACTAAAAGTTTTACTAATATCTTATATTAATGCTTTTATTTGCGTTTAAAAAGTGATAATACTTTCCTTTGATTTAGAGAGTGATGCTACCTTCCTCCGATGCAGTGAAAACTATATCATCAAATGTAAACTAAAAGGAATGTAGTTAAAAATATACATACTAATTCGTGGAAACGTCTCAATTAAATATATATTAGTATTTATATTCCGATATTATATATTAATATTTATATTAATAGAAAATATTTCACTTTGCTAACGCATGTATATTTCAGCCGATCACTTAAAACATCTTAAAACAGCTATTGAACCGTCATGGCATGCGAACTCGTAGCATAAAACAGACGGAATATGACAGAAAACACAAAATGAGCGGCTTTGCGCGATAACACAACTTTTTTAGTCTCTGTTAGAACCATTAGTTCTCCCATCTGCGTTTTCTTCCTTTTTGGTTCTCAATACTACGATCATAAAAATGGTCGTTTGGGCTGGGAAAGCGTGGCAGTTTGCTAGTTTTTGTAAGTAGAAAAAAAAGCCAAACTGTCCGCTTTCATCTTTGTTTTTATTTTAACGCAAATTGTTCCTGTTTTAGAAAAAAAAATCAGTGGCGTTAATTGGGGGAGGGGCAAGATGGCCTTTGCCCATTGATCTGTTTCTCCTTCCCCTAGATTTTCAAAAATACCTTCTTTTTTTTTGCGGTATTTTCATTGAAAATACTTTTTGGTAATTTCATTGAAAAAATTCAAAGACCAAAAATTGTACCTTCCCCCCGGGATATCGAAAGATACTTTTGCCTCTCTCCCCCACCCCTAAATTCTCTTGAATTGACGCCAATATACAAAATGTACAAAAAATAGGTGCTGTTTTAATCCACATGGTATTTGGAACGCATACCTATTGCATATAATACAGTAGCCTCTTTGACATATCCCATTATTGTTGTGTGACCACGATGTAATTTGTTTTTATATTTATTTTTACGAGCAGAAAAACAGTTTTACCAGTTAGTGTGAACTTACCACTAGCCTGAAAATCAGGTACAAAGAAAAATGTATGAAAATTAATATCAACTACACAACAAAAAGATTGTATAAAGATTCATTAGAAAATGTAAAATGAATAAACATTCTAGGAATGCTTCACTCAAACTAATGATAATTAAATAATAGTCCCAAACTTGACTACCTGAGTGTGTCGTATTTTGACAATGTCGGCAAAAACTATTGTATTCTTGTTCTTCATTAATAGTTTCCAAGCGGCTAGAAATTTTAAACCTATATCCGAGATTTTGTCGAGGGTAACACAGAAAGGCACGGGAAACTTTTTTAAATGAACATCTGAACGTGTCTTGTTTATTATACAATTTTACTGAGTTTTTATTTAACATTGGTATTGGCAAATATAGAAAAATTTTGTATGTATTGTTAATCTGCAGGAACGGCAGAGAAGCTGTAAGATTGACTAGTTTTGCTCCCAAAAAGTTGGAATTTTTGTTTTAAATGCGAAGTTTGCACTTGACTGTCTATATATTATTCGTAGTTACCATGGGGAAAAAAGTTTGAAGAAATTAAAACACAAGGTGGAAACAGAAGTAAAATTAGAAATAAATTAAACTTAATTAAAGAAATTAAATGAAAATGTACATTAAAGTTATATATTTAAGCTCAGATAGGTAAGCCTTTTTGTGTTTCGACTTTGTCTTTTCTGGCATCAAAGGATCTCGGTTATTAATAGTTATTTATTTTTTAAACGTCAGACTTAACGGTTACCGAAAATTGCTTTGTGTCAGAAACTAAAAAATTTATTCCCGAAGGTTGGTAGTGAGGGAAAATGTGCTTGTAATTTTTTTATCATCTATCATGTAATAATTTCCAACTATCATATGATCATAACAATCTTTTGTTATATATTAGGATTATTGCTCCTCTATCTTAGACAATTGTATTGAGAATCTTTTTCTCTGGTATTTTGTTTTTCGTCATTATTTCTTGTTTTCATTTAAAGTGATATTTAATGCTATTTACAACTGATGTTAACTTAATTATTCTCAACAATTACGATAGGTTCTATTAAATGATAATTAGTTTATATGTATTATATTTAATGGAAAGTGAGCGTTTTAGCTTTAGTATCAAAACTGAATATTTTTGGACATTTTTTGAAGTATTATATATTTGAAGTTCTGTTTTCCATGTTTTGAAGTCAGTTACAAGAATATTATGGTTAAAAGTTCATATATATATATGAGAACCTACATAAATTTATATTTGATTTCAAGTAGGGTAAACAAAGCGATTCTTTTGTAAGACAATAATTAAAATAAGTGATTGTCAGAAGAGGTTATTACCAATAACACAAAAGCGAAAGAAATCGCAGATATTTTGGATTTCCATGGTTCCTTAGGTTATATGAAACAATGCCAATAAAAACAAATGTTGAATACTCTTGCGTCCCAAATCCCTATTTTCTGGAATCCTCTTTTTTCTTATGTAACTATAAGATTGATTAATTATTAACGGTTTGATTAAACCACTGTTCGAACTTATGTAGTTTTCTCTGTGGATCAAGGGTTCTTCATTTGAAATAGTGAAATACCAACGACTACGAACAACAACTGAAATACCATCAACTATGAACAACTGATTGCCACATTAAGCCACCACAGCTACACACCGTCTTCCTTGACGAGAAACTATTCAAAGGTTCAGCATTTTGCTCCCTACTACGAAGTTTCTGTTTCTTTTATATATTTTCTCATCCTTTCTTTTCATCCCATTCGAAGACGTCCTGCGTCTTATTTTGGCCAAAAATGGATTATAAAAAGCATGATTTTTTTTACCTTATTATCCGTCGTCTGCAAAATGGGGCCTAGCCATGTTAGTCTATTTTTTCACTATAGCTTTAGAAAACGGGATCGATCCACATTTTTTGTACAATTTACTGTTTGATACTACTAGCTAAGTCTAAGAACTGCGACACGTTTGTAACAAACCAGTTTTGACCCACAGTCCTCACTGTAGGTGTGAAAAGCCCTATACAGCTTTGAGTCGGATGTTTTCCTTACGCATAAGCTTTGCACTATATCAAACATCGACTCAACTGTGGCAATCTGTGGTTGTATCCACGGTTTTCATAGAATAAAAACTACATATATCGTTGAAAATTATTTCCACAGGTTTAATAGAGGTTTAGACTTGTCCCAAGAAGTTTCACAGAAAATTTATAAAATTGTGACATAATTTTTATTTCTTTTGCTTTTGGACCCGTGCCAAAACATCTTCTAGTCTTTCATTTCTGCGCGTATTGTATTGAAAAATTTAGGTAGCAAATCCATGTCCTTGTATATTATTGTGATCGCTAAATAATCATAATGTACACTACATTAGAATTTTTTAGGAACAAGATAAATATAGAAACAGCCTTTAGTGGGTCCTTGCAAAGCATTGGTTCTTTTTGTTTTCAAAAACAGTGTGTGCTTTTAGTTTGACAGAATTCTGGTTTTCATTGTGTTTATGACCACTTTAGCTATCTTTGCATTTACATCTAGGAAATGAATGTCAAAAAGTGCAAATCAGTATCTCCGCTAACGCAGATGGCAGAATAATCTACAAACTTCAATAGACCTTTCCACAAATTTGAATTTGCAACTGAAATCAACGTTAATCAGAATATAATAAATAGACAAGTTAATGCTGTTATTAGAATGCTATTATTAGAAGTTAAAATTTTCCTTATTATGGTGACTTGTTTCTATAAATAATTTCTGAGACCACACTGGCTAATCATGATAAAACACAAAATCGCGAAGTAATGAAGAAAACGAGGACAATAAACAGCCAGTGTAAAAATTGAAAAATTATGCAAATATTTCGGTCAAGACCTCCGCCTAACCGTCCTCAGTGCAGAATAAAACTGATAAAAATATAAAAATCAAGCCTTAAAAGAAAACACAACTAAAATAGGATGACCCTTTCTGAGTAACGGTGAAAGGGTAACTGAAAGAAAAACACAATTCTAAATGGCATTTCACAATTATATTTTAGTTTTGTGTTTTGTTTTAAGGCATGTTTTTTTATATTTTTATCAATTTTATTCTGCACTGAGGACGGCCAAGTGGAGGTCTTGACCGAAATATAGGAAAACTGGAAAACTATCGCTAGTGTCAAAAAGAAAATCATCAATGCCATGTAGCTTCTGGCGATTTTCATTCTTTAGCCTACCTAAAATATTACATTTGTGTCTTTTCAGATACTTTAAAATGTAGGGGATGAAAATGAAAATTGGATTTTATCGCTAATTTACCTACAAAATTAAAGTTGACTTGCCTTTCTAATTCGTATCCTCGTATCGTATTAAATACGAAGATCCGTATCGAAATTCATATCGTTAATCACTAAAGATCCAATCTTTGTAAGTTTCTAATTCTTTTTGGAATAGGCTAAAGATTTCTCCCCAGAATGCAGTTTGTAATCTTGTTGGAGCATTTTCGTTCTAAATTAGCTGCAGTAACAACACAACTCTTACCTTACAGCATTAACATAACTCCTTTTAGCATTGTTTTGAAAGCACTTTGACATTTGACTTTGCTAGTTAAAGTTGGTTTCAAAGTACAACTTTTTCACTTACCTAAATACATTTAGCTCTTAACAAAAATACGCGAAAACTTTCCCGCCATTGTTATAAGGAGTGGCGGACCAAGCAGAATAAATGAATGGAAGAATATGAAAATTTTGTTGAATTTACGCGAAATCCAATCAAACTTTGATTTAATTAAAGGTACCTGTAAGGAAACATTTGATGGAAACAGAGTGATAATATTGAAGCAAGAATTTAGTTCATATTAAAGCTGGCTTAGAAGGGAAAAGGTCCAGAAAGATTACCGTAATTATGCCCTTAGAAGAATAGACTGCTGTTCAAAACTTCCATCTTTTGTAATTCCAAAAAATTTTGTCTTAAAATTTTAGACCGCGCCCTTAGAAAATAGACACAATCTACTAGTTTCTAAGGTCAATATTTACCATCCAGGAAGCTATAATATTGGTAGACTACGGGATGAGAATTTGAGAGAAATTTTCCAGGAACAATTGAATACTAAACTAGAGAGTCTAAAATCTACAATATAGAAGATGGATGAGATAGTTTTAAGAAAACAGTTTGCGAAGTCGCTGATGATGTCTTAGGGAAGAAAGTTAGAAACACAGCAAGTAATATTAAGGAAAAATTCTTTATGTTTAATAGAGAGGAGGAGGGGCTTGTACAAGAATTATTTGAGTGATAGATTAAATGAAAATAAAAGGAATGTAAAGAAAGTGAATAAAGCATTAATATATGAATTAAGGCGGTGTGTAGTCCAGGGACTTCATGCTGCCGATGAGTCCAGGTGGCTTGCGAGTCCTTTACCTGCCAGTCCAGGGAACTTGTCGGTTATGTGCCAATCCTAAAACTCGGTCGCCCGCCTGAGACTCCAGGCAGGCAGGCCTATTAGGCTTTGGTCGCTTGTTTGCCTGTGAGTCCAGGCGACTTCAGTATCCCGTTTTGCCTTCAAATTCAGTGGACATTGTCCGTCATGAGTAAAAAAATCAAAAATCTTGGTCATCCTCATTGCAATTCAGGTGGGCTATCCCAGCAAAGCAAAAGTCATTTGAATTACCCTGTCTCCATGCCTAACTACCTTAGTTCTGCCCTAGGATGGACGATAGACTATCTGTCAACACGTGAAATGACGTCATTTTTATAAAATTCTGAAAAAGGATTATACCAGCTTTGACTCTCACTGAGACTATTTTCGCTGTACTCCAATTAGCCATGGCTCTGAAGTCTTTCATCACAATTTGAATGATATAAAAAATATTCAAAATTGTATAAAAATGATGCCATTTCAATTGTTGGTAAATAGTCTATCTTCCATCCTAGGGCAAAACTAAGGTAGATAGGCATTGAGTAAGGGTAATTCAAATAAGCTTTGCCATACTGGGAGAAAAACTCCATCTAATAATGTCTAAGATTAATATTCACCTTCAGGGAAGCTATGATATTGGTAGACCCCAGGATGAGAATTTGAGAGAAATTTTCCAGAAACTGTTAAATACTAAAGAGTCTGAAATTTGACAATGTAGAAGATAGATGGGATGATTTTAGGAAAACAGTTTGAGAAGTTGCTGATGGTGTTAGAAAACAGTGGGAAGAAAGTTAGAAACACAGCTAGGAATATTAGTGAAAATGCTTTATGTCTAAGGAATATTAAGGAAAAATTCTTTTTGTTTAATAGAGGAGAAGGAGATTGTACAAAAATTATTTAAGTAATAGATTAAATGAAAACAAAAGGGATGTACAAAAAAATGGACAATGCATTAAAATATGAATTAAGGCGGTGTGGAGGGATGGTCATGAATAAAATTGCTGAAGATGCAGCTGGACGGCATAATAATAAAATTTCGTACTGGCATGTTAAAAGATTGAGAGGGATTAGTCAATTTAGACATTGTCCCACTTAAAGATAGGAACGGGGCCACAAATAAGGAAAGAGGTAAAGAGAGATGGGCATAACAGTTTGAGAATGTTCTAAATCTTGGCAGTGCTACAGAAAAAGACTTAAAGACGAAAATAAAACTGAATGAAGTGCCTGAGTCATAAAACCCTTTGGTCCTTGGTTTTATAGAATATGAGGAAGCGTATGATTCAGCTGATAGAAGAACTTTAGTCAAGTTCTTATCCTTTTATGGTATCCCCCTTTATATGGGTCATTAAAGGAATGCATTAAAGTGATCAGTGCTAGGTATTAGAATAACGTTGCTGAGGTTAAACTAGCTAGGGGCTGGTTTCAAATTAAATCAGGATTTAAGCAGGGTTGCGTCCTATCGCATTTATGTGGATCATTTTGATAGGATTTGTCTAAAAGAGCACAGCAAAGGCAATCGGAGAGCACAGAATGAACTCTTGTCGGCAATACAAAATCAGGCCATCCCCGAATGGAGTGGAAGAATATCGTGAGGAAAGATTTAAGGAAAAATAGAACTTCTCAGGAGTGTTTAAAGAAGGAGGCTTTAAAGAAGGAGTGTTTAAAGAATCTGGCTCAGACATAATTCTTCAATAATTTGAAGACAGACAAACAAACTGGGTCTCTCTGCGGCCATTTTGAGGTATTTTGAACTTGGGAAAACATTTTTTCCCAAGTTGAGAATGTGCAAACAGGCTTGTGATACTCAGGCCCCAGTCAAAGGGCTTTTCCAGTAAAACTACATCTACAATATTAAGAAAAATTTTAGAAACATGGGAGCTGTTCCTTTAAACTATGCCGATGCTCTAGGAAAAATTATCGTCTAGGTTTATGCAGTCGTCTAATTTATACGTTTTACAGTCTTTTATTTATTGTTCAACTACATTGTTAATTTGTTTTCTTATATTTTGTGATTTACTCTAATTGAATATTTTCTTGTATGCAGTGCACTACTGCTTTGTCACTGTCTTCCCTCTTTTCTTCAAGGCCTGTTTGAATCTATACTATTCTATATTAATCGCGCAACATCTTTATTAATCGCTATAATGACCAGCCCTGGTAATTCTATACTTGGGTTGGTTTTGGTTGTTTTTTCTTGATGCTTAGCAGCTACGTAACTGTACGCCCTCCTTCAGTTGCGTTTTTCTTGCATTAATATAGGAAGTAATCCTTCACTTTTTTTTTTCTACTGGTGATACTCTTTACTTTGTGTATTTTCCCACTGCACATAACTTTCATTTTTGTACTTGATAATGATCTTTTAATAACACCCTAAAAAATATCTAAATATCAAATCAAACAAAGTCGATCTCCTCAGAGACATGTGTAGAGGGAGGGGGGCTTGGTGCTTACCACCTTGAAATTTTAAATTTACTAAATTTATGGACATTTTTTAGTCAAATTATCAAACAAAACTAGTTTTCTTCTCATTATTTGACAGCCACCCCCCCCCCCAAAAAAAAATTCCTGCGTTTGTCCCTGAGGCCACTTATGTCCTATAGCATGGGATAAGAGGCTTACGTCGTAAGAATAGGCAAACACGGTTGAAAACAAATAGCCATTCAATAAATATTGAACGGAAAGTTTCATTCAACAATCATAGTTGCAGCGGCAGCTGCAACCTAGTAAAGAGCAAACCACGGCCCATAGTAACCAAAAGTCAAAAATCGCGTTTAGGAAAAAACTGCCTGGTGAAAAAAATTTCCATCTAACACTGGTTCAGGAATAGTACCGATCATTCCAGTTCGTATTAAAAATAAAAGTTTATTGGGAAAAGAAATTTATGGTTATTTTGAAAAAAAGCCTGAAACCCCTCAAAAATGGCTTTAGATCAAAATGAAAAGTGTACCATTGGAATCAGCATAGCCGAAAACTTAATTCAGGGAAATTACAGTCCCCAACCTTGAAAAACAAGAAAAATTACTTTTTTGTATGGGTAGCACCGATCTGTCTCCCTTCTTTCTTCTGCTTTTTTTCCAGGGCTAGCGGTTTACCAGAACATCATAGAGACGTGCTTAATGGATCATTAGAAAGCTGTTTCTCATATCGGCATGCTGTTTATAAATTCCACCATATGCAAGTACTATTCCACCATATGAAAGAACGTAGATATGAGCAATATGGCACAAAAAAGACACATTATGTGCCATTTCTCAAGGAGTGGGGCTAGTGGGCTACAAAAACATCGTAGACAGATGTTTAATAGCTCACATTAAAGCTATTTCTCATATCTTCGTTTTATTTATAAGTTCCATCACCAGCAACTGCCAAATGTCGCTAAAAATGGCACTATTGATGCCATGTCTCAAGTGGAAAAGGTAGGGGCTAGTGGGCTGCCAGGACTTCTTAGAGAGGTTTTAATGGATGATTTGAAAGCTATTGCTCGTATCTACGTGATTTAAATCAGTTTTGCCATTTGTAAGTTCCAAATAGCACAAAAAAGGCACCTTTTGTGCCACTTCTTAAGTTGAAAAGCTTCGAAGTATAAAACGGAACCATTGTAACAATTATGTTCCTAAACCCTTAACTGGAGATCTACATGGGACCCTTCCCGTATACTCCCCCTCCCATCCCCCTTAGTAAGTCTCATTAGTCCGTTGGGAGAATTTACTATAAACTTTTTAACACGGTAGTATATACCATCTATTGAATTTGCTTACGCCCCCGTACCAAACAGGTTTTTCTGTTAGGTAAACAGGTCATTACACTCGGTCATTACACTCTTTGCCGATAGGAACGGGTACAACTTGATTGGTGATTAGGATTTGAATAAAAGGAATAGTTTTCTTTACAATTCATATTAGTAAGAGAATTGAATTCAAAGAGAATAGTTTTTTATTTGCAAGGATATTAGTGGAGAAAAAAATGAGTGGTGCATTTACACTATTGGAGATTAATGATGGAACCGACAGCAGCAGCAGCAATGATATACGAGTACCTAATGTAGCTGTGGAAATAACTGCTGGTTGTAGACTATGTCTTGAATGGGACACTATGTTTGCGAGATATGTGATATCATTAAGCAAATTTAAGCAGGAGGAGCAGCTGTGTTTTGCTGGAAAAGTAAATATTCTCCATATAAATAAACTTCGGTCAGCATTAGATGTCCTATCGAAATATAATGATCAGAACAAAATGCATCAGTGAATATTATTATTATTGTAATTATGCTCAATAAAACTGTTTCTAAATCAATTGTATATTTCTTTCTATAGTAGACTAGCGTATATTTTTTAAATCAGAAAAAAGAAATTCTGTTCAGTCTGAAGTTGGTTGTGAGAGAGTTAGGACTCTAAAAAATGGATAGATTCGAGAAAGATCGAATCATGAGGACTCTAGTTCTTATGGAAAAGCGTTTGATTCTAGACGATGATTTTCTAGAGTTGTCTATTCAAAGGAAGATATTTTCTCGGGGAATGCTTGTCGATATAATGAAAACTGATTCTCCATCATTAGACTCTTGTATGAAACTTCTACATAGTGGTCCAAATGCATTTACACAATTTATTGATATATTGATCACGACACGACAAAATTATATTTTGGATATGATTTTAAAAACTAGTTTTTAGAAATTTAGGACTTTTTTTTTCATAATAAAGATGATGCTCAAGGATGATTTACTCCTCTCTCTCTCTCTCAGACAATTTTTTTTTTGTTGCTAGCTCGGGTTAATTGTGTCAGTGAGAGAGTTAACACATGAAAAAATGTTCCATACATGTACGTTATGTATGTACACACAGGGCAGCTGGTCATCATGTGAGAATTGCAGAATGATTGAGGAGTATGATGAAAAGTGTAGATTCTGCAACCCGTGTAAATTGCATAGAGGATATGCTGTACAAATTAAAGGTTGTAATTTCTGTCTTGAAGAGGTGTGTGACTCTCTTCCTAGAGGCCACCTATGCTCCAATTGTCATTAGGATAAATGTAAGTAGTGGGAGAGTACATATCCCGGTATGATTGGAAAGAATCCTAACCATGATTTTATTTTAGTGCTACGAGTTTGGTCTCGTCTTGGTTTTAGATTTTTCTGGGAGGAGGAACCGGGTCAACGATTCAACTGTTGGAACAACAAGAGAATATGGTTTCTACGTCATTGTTGTGAAGACACTGGATGTTATGATTATAAGCCCACTGATTTATATTTAGCTGTGACGGAATGTGATTCGACACTTGAGGACACTGTTTGTGAAATTGCTTCAAATAGGCTAATTGAAACATGTGAATTCTATAGAATGAATGCGACTAGTATAATTGACTATACAAAGATATATGACAAGAGTGAAGTCACATTCTACTGTAGAAAATGTGACCCTGACATTGCACTACATCAGGATCAGTACACTGTGAATTCAGATAATCTACCTGCACTAATTGTTGTAGACAAATACCTAGTAGTGGATGAAATCTAAAGAGTAGAAAAGTCGTTTTATCATTTATATAATTTTTTTTTTATTAATAAAAAATTTCAAATAAATATCTGGAAAATTTTATTATTAGGGCTCTAAAATCAATATTAAATACACTTTTAAGTATATTCTCCACTAGAAAGTCGCTCAATTGAGGTAAGTCAATGTAGATGCCGATAAACTGCTTGTAGGTGTACCCACGACATCTGAATATGAAAAAGAGTAGTGCCTGAAAGCCACATGTCTTAGTAACTAAATCCTGTACTCTTCGTTAATTTTGAATAATGGTTTTCCACGTGCTTTCAATAAAGTTACTGATGTATGGTGTGTAAAATTTATATGATAGACCAGAAGGATCAAAAAATTCAATATTCTTCGCTGTTTGAAAGATTTATAGACAATGGCCAGTCTTCAAAGTCGATGGACTGCTATTAACAATGATTAGAGTATTGTTAACACTTGGAATTTTTTCAATGAAGTCCGAAGGTATGCAATAGGACTTGTACTGGGACATGTATGGATCCATACTAAATACATCGATTATTTGGTTTGTGTTCATGGTGCAAGATCTAGTAGAACGCTGCCGTCGGGTGTGATTTCCCAATAGGTTTCAAATTGACTCAGTTATATTAGCGTGATACTCTCAGCCAGAGCATTGGCAAATGTACACTCTAAACGTTCATTCCCTGTTCGTACTATGCTCATATCTTGCATGCCTGACAAATCCAAAACAATAACCCCATGATTTTTTGAAAACATTGAATCGGTTATTCCCTTTTCAAATAGTTGAGAGTCATGATCTAGGGATTGCATGGTCAACTCGTACAGAGTTCTATAGGATTTTTTGTCAAATGATAGAGTGTACAGTGGAATACCATTCACTTTGCACACAAGACTAGATAGACCGAAAAAATTAAAATCATGGGGAGATTCAGTCCAGGATCCATCGGCACTGCCACTCTCCACAAAGGCCAAATCCAATTTTGATGGGATTTCTCCATTGATAAACGATGAATCGCTATAGCTAAGAGAGCCGGCGGCACTGTGACGTTTATTGGTGATCGTATGGGGGAAAAGATGTTTAATGTTGTTGCCATTGGCTCTTAGCTTTTCCACTGCCACTGCAATAGATCTTATTACCTTTTTATCCAAACGTGGAGAATTGCCGATGTGATAATTACATTTGCAACGGGTGCTGCAGGAAGTGTTTTTCCCAAAATGAAATTTGATGGGACCATCTGTAGTTCTATGTAGATCTTAACATTGGAGTAAAACTATTGTGATATGTTGAATATCTCATGATTTAATTTTCCAACTAGATGATACTCCTGGGTCACTGCTGTAGTCAACTCACCGTCAGTATCAACACCTGTTCGATATTCATAGCCCAATGATTGTCCTCTCATCTCCTTGTACGCCTTTGGCGTCATCATCATAAATTGTATGTAGCTTGCACAGTTGTATAAATCAGCTCTATTGGTCAAAAATACCCAATTGCTAAATTAAAGACGGGGCTTGACTAGGACGTTCATAATATAGTTTCATAGAAACGACAATTACCAGCAGGGAGGATGTTATAGCGCTTCTTGTTAGTGACTGCTACATTTGGTTCAATTAATGGTGATGACATATCAATGACCTATTCTACATTGGAACAAATTATAACTCGTCTATACTACGAGAGTGGGTGTTGGGGATGAAATTGTTCATAGTATCCAAACTTGACACTGAAATCAACATATTCAGCATTGAATAGATTCAATGAGGAGCTAATTGATGGATATTATTCCTTGTGGGGGAGATAAGTCATCTTAAGAGAAGAAATCCTTCTTTGATCTAACAATCTTTTTCTTCTTCTTCTTCTTCTGTTGCTGCTGCTTATTGACCGTCGTTGTTTTATTTCTTAAAGTCCTTGTTTATGTCCTTTGCTTCCTGCCTGGGTGGATACTGATGTGTGAATGACGCGAACGCATCCTTTTCAATCCCTCCCCATTTTGCCGAGATTTTAATTGTTCACCAACGACTCTTGCTGAAGATCTAATATTTTCCTTAACACTCTCCTTGAAATTCTGGCCTGATTCCCAGTCCTGTACTGTAGATGCAGCACAATGTGACGCATCAGGTCCAAGATATTTTCTGGTAAGGGGTAGTATAGAACAAAATGGCCTAGCAAACCAGCTACCAAGACCATAGCCAAACATTTTAGTACGCCCCTTGTAGTAGTCCAATCCATTGCCTATTTGACGTGGACTCAAAGCACCAACATAACAGTCAATATCGGGACAGACAAATGGAGTTCTTCTATTGTTCATTGCTTAGGTTATTGTACCGTCGTTGTCGTTTACAAAGGGTCGAAAATGAGATTTAATAACAGCTAATCCGTTTGAAATTGCTATTGGATCACCTAATTAAGTTATTATTGTTAACTGACAGAGTTACAAATAGGAGGTGTTTACGGGAATATACTGAAGATGCTTTATATTGTAGTGGTGAACATGATCTTGATTGGTTTTTAGTTCAAGAACTCGTAGGAGGGGAACATTTGAATTACCAACCCGAGATGTTTCCACAAATGAAGCGTAGAGAAATATACAAGTGTCCGTGGAGACGCTGGGTGCATAGTCTGCATAGATAACATGGTCACTACCACTGAAATTTTATGTCTTAATAATACGTTTTTTAAAACCAATAAACTCACGTAAATTATCATTGAGTAAAATTCTTTTATTCTAATAAGTATTTTTAACATAAATTATAATTTGGTACTTCTAGTAAATGAAAGATAAACATAACTTTTTTCGTCTTGCAATTTTTTGTTGATAACTCGACACAGTTCATGCATGTTATTGTATTCCCTGTAGGGGATGTTAGCAATAGGGTACTGATTAGAGTCAAAAGTTGCCATTGCACCTTCATCACCGAATTCAAACGGTCGTATTTTTATTTCATATTTACGATCCTTTCTCAGGATGTCATAGATATTTTTGAGAATACAGTCGACAAGAGCCACTTCATACGTAACGTCAAATTTGACGGTGGGGGAGAGTTTTGTCCAAAAATCACTTGTCTTATTCAAGTCGTTGTAGAGAGGATCAGAAGTATTGGACATAAAAGTTACATTGAAATCATGGGGCATTGTCAATATCTTCAACACCGATCCAAGAATCAAAATCAGAGTTGTATACTAGCCAGCTAACAAGTAACTGTTTCTTACACCCGCGAGTACGTGTCTTTAATATCTTTTCAATGTGATAGATTTCACTGGCATTTTTAACTTTTTGCACTTCATAGTCATAAAAGCCGCCTAGAATCTCTTCATCTTTGGTATCACGCAGGCGATAAGTTATGGGTTTAGTGTCTAGGATTTTTGCCACTTTAAAAAGTTCAGTGGACCACAAGTAATTCCCCTTTTCAAAAACATTAGTTGTTCTATTAATTCGAAACGTATCACCAACATTGAATTTATTTTTCTTCTTCTTCTTGACTTTTGTTTCATTGGAATATTGTTTAAGAAAGGTGTCAATTTTATTATTATCCGAATGATGAACTTCCGTTGGTGTAGAGTTGGACAATGATTGTTGAGGTCGTTGATTATAAATCAACCTTATTTTATCTAGATCATGAATAAAAGCCGGCATATTTTTCAATGTACAATATCTTGACATTAAAAGTCGAATAGTTCTTATCAATCGTTCGTCCAATGCAGCCTTTATAGGACTTTGCGTATGATAGAGCAGTTTACTATACTTCACTAGTACTTTTGCAACATGATGATTAACAAATTCACTACCGCAATCAGTTTTAATTTTTTTTATATGAATCCTGTTGGAGAATACTTTCAATGGCTTGAGCAACTTCAACACCTCTCTTTGATCGCAATGGAATTGCATATGCAAAGAGACTAAAAACACTGATTGCAAGTAGAATGTACTTGTACGGTGTATTGTGACGTCTTTGAAGCTCATCTAGAGTCAGGAGATCTGCTTGCATTATATCCAATGGGTAAAAGGCTTTAGTTTTTCGACATTGATTGGCACGAAGTCTATGATTTCTATGCAGAGTGTAACTTGGTTCATTTTGTAGATAGTCTTGTACAATTTTTGTGCGAACACCCCTGACTTTGGAAAGAGTTGTGGGGGAACTTACACTCCCCGCCTCGCCAATATTTTCATAAACACCTCTCAGAACTTCAGCCATTTTGAACGTAAACACGTTGTGTAATGTCCGCTACCCTTTTGCAGACGGGCTGGTGGTGATGTTGGTGACGTTGATGTGATACGTCTTCGCTTTTGTCTAGATATCAGTGGGATGCTAGTATTTTCCAAAATTGATTTAAAATCTTCTTCTTCAAGTTCATCTATTAATGGTGGTGATGATGATGATGATGATGCACGTTCATTTAGATTTTTTAGAATTTGTCTATTGCCAATAATACTTTTGTGGAAGTTTAATGTGTTTAGAAATTTGTATAGACGAGTGTAAAATGATAATAGTCCTTTAAGATTTGTAACCATGTCATACATTAAATCAAGTAGACTATAGCTCTTGCCCTGAATTATAATCCTTTCCCCATTGCTCTCAACTTGAATTTGATCACTTTCCAAGAGATAGATTAGGAGTCGTTTACGTTGTTCACCATATGAGTTGGGCAATAGATTTGCAAATTTAAAAAAAAATTAATTAAAATACTCTTTCTTTAAGTTTGTTCCAGCAGCAGCAGACTCTTGAGAAAATGATTCTTTTTTGGGATCAGCAGCAGCAGCAGTAGGCTTTGATCGATAGTGTTTGTCCACTCGGCGAAGTGCATCTTGAAGTAAAATCAGTTTTTTATCATCATCAAAAGTTTCATTGTCGAGGAATTTACTCAGATTGTCCTCAAAGTGTTCGACGGGTGAGAGAGCGAGTTCTATTGGAGTCAATTTATATGGTTTTGCCATTCTCACTAGAGAAAACTGTTTTTACAAGTCCTGCAATTATTGGCAGTAAAAGTGTGAAAAAGCTACCGCCCGCCTGAAGAAGTCGTTTCCTTTTAAAATTATTTCCTTTCTTTTTAGAGGCCAATGTACGTACAATGGAACGATGTTGCTTTGCCTGTTGCTTAACTACTTCTGGTAGTTGAACATTACACTCGGTCAAATTTAAACAAAGTTCATATATTAGATTAATTAAATCATTTTCAATACCGTGTTTTAGTATTGCTTTCCTAAGAGGAGGTTTTGAAGTGCTTAGAACTGAAAACAAATGTCTATTTTCATGTAGTTTCTTCAGTATCATGATAGCGACTAATAGGTCTTTTTAGTATTCACCGGGAGATATACTGTAATGTCATAGTCGAAAATATCTGTGACTACACGTAGATCCTCGGGTGTATTTTGATTAAGATCCACTAAAATATAACCGTGGGGTTTATTAGTTGTCTGATTGTATGCTGAGAGCAGAAATTTAGGGGCACCTGGATAGATTTGTTTATTGAGGGTTATTAGGGAGAGAGAATCACGAACAACTCTGTAGATGATATATTAGGTACAGTTCACAGCAAGTGTTCGCATACATTTACTCTGATGAAAGAGATTGTGTAGAACCAGAGTAACGGAAATCTTTTCATGATGAGAGCGAACAGTGAACAATTGCAGCATTTGCTGAGACCATTGTTCAATAGATTCAGCCAGATCGTCAATGATCAGCCAAGATTTTGGTTCAATAATGTTGAAAACATCCATTCCCTTTATGAACTGCATCTTCATTGATACCATGGTGGTGGTGGTGGTATCACGGTAGTTTATTTTATTGTATGACAATTGCCAAATACTATAGCAATAGTATATTTTTTTTGGCTTTTCTACAAACATTTTATACCAAATTTTAATTATTTTAGTTAAGAGTGTTGTTTTGCCCGACATTGAGGGCCCACACAGAAACGATCTGAACGGTGTTTTAAATTGATACATGTTCCTTTCAACAGTTCACCGGGACAAATAACTGTAGACCCTAATTGTCTAATGACTAAATAATTTTTTTCCCTACTACTACTACTACTACTACTACTACTCTGTTCTTCAAGAAGAAGAAGAAGAAAAAGACAAAGACAAAGAATCATATTTTTTTCTTTTATTATATGCACATAAAAAAAAAATTAAAAATACATTGAAAAAAAAAAAAAAATACACTTTTTTAAATTTATTTATAATAAAAAATACAACAACAACATTTACATAGGTATACACACATAAAAAAAAAACACTTTTTTTTTTGTTTATTTATAGATATAAAAAAAAAATTAAATTAGATAGATAGCAATTTAAAAAATAAACTTTTTTTTTTAAATTTATTTATAATAAAAAAAAAATACAACAGCAACATTTAACTAGGCAAAGCGAGTGAGAGAGAAAAAACATTTTTTTTTTTTTTTTTTATAGAGAAAAAAAAAAATTAAATTCTCGAGGAAAATTGAAAAAAAAAAAAAAATCTGCTCTAATTCCAAAAAAAAAAAAAGATAACTTTGGTGACGGTGCGCCCCCCGCGCTGGCGGCGGCCGCCCCCCCCCCCGGGCCGCGAGGCTCCCCCCCCCCCCCAAAGGCCGCGAGGCCCCCCCCCAAAGGTTTTTTTTAGGAAAATAGTTACAGGACTTTATTTAAACCGAGACTTTACCGGTGGGCAAGACATTCGATCCGGTCAGAAGTTAAATAATTTCCAAGGGGGAGGGTGGTCACACCATCTTGACAAACATTGATCTTGTCAGAAATGGTACTCATGGCTATTTTCTCTACATTTACAGTATAGTTCCTGTAGTTTAATGAACGAATTGCCAACAATTTGGCTCGTGGAATTGTATTTTCAACAATACAATTCCTATAACTGTCCATGTCGAAATTCTTGTCCACATAGTACGTGGGTACTCCTTTGCAACGTTTCTTGATTTCCTCGTCGTGTGTTTGTATAAAGTACATCTTCGGACCTACAAACATTCCATAAGAAATCAGGTCGCTTCCCGTTTCAGATTTAAAAAATAAAAGTTGATTGGGCGCCCGACGTTTTACTAGCTCAGGGTAAAGATCACCACTCCAATTGGTGTAGTCCATTCGTGAACTGATAATTTCACCGTGCGCCAAATCATCAATTAGATTTGATGTTTTTACTTTGAGCAGTAGAGAATCCGTGTCACCGTAGCATACCTTTACTTGCCCCTTTTCCGGCCACTGTACCCTAGCCACATTGTAGTAGAACTCCAACATGAGCTTTTTAGAGATCTCCAAGATAGCACTGCCTGCTGCAATATTTTTATTCAGGACACTGCGTCTTTTTTTCCTATTCAAAAGTACCATGTCCGGGCCACTGATTGAAAACGAAGTGTAATGGGGATCGACCATAATTCATGCCCAGTGTTCAGGATCGTTCACAACTTCGAAACTACTCCTCTTACAAACAATCTCACACATTTCAACGAAACTAACTTCAAAATGAGTTTATAAATTTCTTTTTCGGCTTTCGTCTGTGCTGCGGAACGTTTGCCGACAAAAGTGTCAACAAACGTTTTCAGATAGGGTTTCTGACTAAACTCGAGTGCTCGGTGAACCTTTGTGACGTTGAAACCATTGTTGCACATCCATTTTAACGCTACATGATGTACAACTATGTTTTTTTTCGGCAGTAGATCAGAAATAAGTTATTATTTTGAAGGCGCCAAAAGCAATCCCTCCACCTCAACCAAAAGCCTATTGCGAAGACCCATAGAGTCCTTAGTCACAGGTCTATTGATACATGGGACAACAAAATCCTTTACGGAATCGTGAAGCTCGACTGGTATCTCCCCATCAATTTCAAAAAACCATCCAACCGGCCCATTCTCCTCAACACTGTTGTCGTCAAGGTTAGGGAAATGGGGAGCTTGAGGGTCATTGAGCCATTTATAGTCGCCGCAAGGTAGTGCATAATGGGACATGGCCGAGGGGTAGAGAGAATTCATATCGAGGAAAACTGCATTTGATTTTGTCCCTGTCTTTTCCCCCGTTGGATCGGTTTCCAAGATACGGTCTCCGTGAAAAACAAAACCCCCCCTCATTGACCTTTCGATGAACAGATGCTGATCAATGTCAGTAATTAGCCCAAGTTTTTCCCCACTGATTTTCAGGATGAGGTCTAGCACTAGATGAGACGAAGAAAAATAATACCACAAATCAATACTAAACTCCTCATATATTTTATCTGTATTTTTACACATAATGTCTAAAAAAGTTAACACGTCACTCGACAAATACAGCTTGCAGTAGTCAAATCCATTTTTACACCCCCCCTCTGCCCAAACTTTTTTAGCAAAACTGTATTCCTCGGGGGTGCACCTAAGATCGTGAAGACTGTCGTAAAACGATTCAATACAAGGAATAGCCTCCTCGGCGAATCTCGACATGGAACAATAATGGTCATAAGCATAGATGCCCTTGACCGTTAACAAATCATATAAATCATTTGGAAATTGTTGCTTGAGAAGGGGGAAAGCATTTCTGCCGTCATCGTTTTTCTGCACATGAATTAATTCGCTCAATCATTTTGGGAAAAACTATAGGAATCTAAAAAGCGAATTTTATTCGTGTACTCAACGTCGGCTTCAACAAATTTCCACATAAATTCCAAAACAAGCAACTTTTCCGCGGATTTAGATATGATTTTGTACGTAAAGCTGTCTATCACCCATGAATCATCATTATCCACTGTTCCATTTCTTTGAAGATGTGCCAATGCAGGTAGCACAAACTTCAGATCATAGTTAGAGTTATGTATAAAAACCGGTAGAAAAAGTTGTTGTTTAATTTTTAAATTACACGAATTATGAGCCCACCCCCGAAAGTTACTTTTTCCCGTTGAATTGGGGTCAATAAGGTGATTATTGTCCTGCATCGCGTCTTGTGGGGTAAGGACACCCCTACACTCCCAGAAAACTGGTCCCTTTTCCAACGCCAGTTGCTCTTTATCCGACAATGTCATCGGATAATTGGTACGACGTAATCGTAAAATTGCTCTGTTTGCCGTTTTTATTAAAGAAACCAATAACTTTTCCATACTGCCCTCCTCGTCCATAGTTAAAAAAACTCTTCCAATAGCATTTTATTGTTGGCGTCGCGACGGGCGTGCGCATAGGAACATGCAACTATTTTGTGTTCCTTGACTATATTTGGCCTTGATGGGTCTGATACCTCAACCAGTCTTGTTTCACAGTCTAAAGACACTTTATCAGATTGCAGAAGAGAATTTTGAAAATTTTTAAATTGTAAAATGTCTGCCTTCTGCCGGCATTTCTATTCTCTGATTTCCATGAAGTTTGCAATGCCTCATGTGATCTGATAACGTTCTCTCAGATCTAAATGGTGAAAGGCACATGGGACAATAGAAGCATTCTCCTTTCTGAACGCCTTGAGAGAGGATTCGACTTATCGCAGTAACGGGTAAAAAATTACCATAAAAATGTACCTCTGTGGGGTGTTCTTAAATAATACATAACCGAAGCCGTTCATGTTACGCACGCGGTAGCCAAACTGAATCCTAAACTACTTTTTTATTTGTGTTCGTCCCCCCATCGCCACATTAAGTTGAATAATTTATACAAAACCACCAAACCCCCCGATTTTCCTTTTCGGGCTCGACTCTTCTTATTTAGGGAATTTAACAAGGATCCTTGAAATAAAAACAAAAAAAAATTAATTTATGGAAATTTTTCCCACCGTTGCGAGCAAGTCTGTCAAGATTTTTCATTGATGATTCATCTTTTAATTTACTATGTGCTGCTGCTAAAAACGTATATTTGAAGAATTGAAGTCCAGTGTCAAATCTAAAACCCTGAACTCCTACTGTCGTTAAAAAATTCGGGTGGAATTTTATTCCATTACCTCTCCCACCCCTTAAAATATAGTTTTTTTTAAATCTGCTGAGATTCAGATACATGCGTTCAATGTATAAAATGGTGGACCCACTCCCTCTCTCGTTAAATGTATCTAAAGTTGAAATTTGTTTATTTACACAGTTAAAAAAGTTGTCTTCAAATTTTTTTAGACCTGGGTAAAAAGTCTGGTTGCCTGTCGAAAAATGAAAATAAAAAATGTCCCCAGATGTCCCCTTTTGTAGATAAACTTTTTGGTTCACTGATGCTTTAATTACCCCCCGACCCCCCCCATTCTGGATCTGAATTGAATTTTTTGATCCTCTTGGCCTATCGTATAAATTCTACACACCATACATCAGCAACTTTATTGAAAGCAGTGGGAAAAACATTATTCAAAATCAACGAAGAGTACAGGATTTAACGACTAAGACATGTGGCTTTCATGCACTACTCTTTTTCATGTTCAGATGTCGTGGCTACACCTACAAGCAGTTTCTCAACATCTACGTTGACTTACCTCAATTGAACGACTTTCTAGTGGAGAATATACTTACAAGTGTATTTAATATTGGTTTTAGTGCCCTAATAATAAAATGTTCCAGAGATGTATTTTAAAATTTTTATTAATAAAAAAAAAATTATATACATGATAAAACGACTTTTCTACTCTTTAGATTTCATCAAATACTAGGTATTTGTCAACAACAACTAGTGCAGGTAGATTATCTGAATTCACAGTGTACTGATCCTGATGTAGTGCAATGTCAGGGTCACATTTTCTACAGTAGATTGTGACTTCACTCTTGTCATATATCTGTGTATAGTCAATGATACTAGTCGCATTCATTCTATAGAATTCACATGTTTCAATTTGCCTATTTGAAGCAATTTCACAAACAGTGTCCTCAAGTGTCGAATCACATTCCGTCACAGCCAAATAGAAATCAGTGGGCTTATAATCATAACATCCAGTGTCTTCACAACAATGACGTAGAAACCATATTCTCTTGTTGTTCCAAAAGTTGAATCGTTGACCCGGTTCCTCCTCCCAGAAAAATCTAAAACCAAGACGATACCAATCTCGTAGCAATAAACTAAAATCATGGTTAGGATTCTTTCCAATCATACCGGGATATGTACTCTGCCACTGCTTACATTTATCATAATGACAATTGGAGCATTGCTGGCCTCTCGGATGAGAGTCACACACCTCTTCAAGACAGGAATTACAACCTTTAATTTGTACAGCATATCCTCTATGCAATTTACAAGGGTTGCAGAATCTACACTTTTCATCATACTCCTCAATCATTGTGCAAGTCTCACATGATAACCAGCTGCCCTGTGTGTACATACATAACGTACATGTATGGAACATTTTGTCATGTGTTATCGCTCTCACTGCCACAATGAAACTGAGCTAGCAACAAAAAAAAAATTGTCTGAGATAGAGAGAGAGGAGTAAATCATCCTTGAGCACCATCTTTCTTATGAAAAAAAAAAAAGTCCTAAATTTCTAGAAACTAATTTTTAAAAGCATATCCACAATATCATTTTGTCGTGTCGTGATAAATATATCAATAAATTGTGTAAATGCATTTGGACCACAATGTAGAAGCTTCATACAATAGTCTAATGATGGAAAATCAGTTTTCATTATATCGACAAGCATTCCCCAAGAAAATATCTTCCTTTGAATAGACAACTCTAGAAAATCATCATCTAGAATCAAACGCTTTTCCATAAGAACTAGATTCCTCATGATTAAATCTTTCTCGAATCTATCCATTTTTTAGAGTCCTAACTCTCTCACAACCAACTTCAGACTAAACAGAATTCCTTTTTTCTACTATAAAAAATATACGCTAGTATACTATAGAAAGAAAAATACCATTGATTTAGAAACAGTTTTATTGAACATAATTACAATAATAATAATATTCCCTGATGCATTTTGTTCTCATAAATATATTTCGATAGGACATCTAATGCTGACCGAAGTTTATTTATATGGATAATATTTACTTTTCAAGCAAAACACAGCTGCTCCTCCTGCTTAAATTTGCTTAATGATATCACATATCTCGCATACATATTGTCCCATTCAAGACATAGTCTACAACCAGCAGTTATTTCCACAGCTACATTAGGTACTCGTATATCATTGCTGCTGCTGCTGTCGGTTCCATCATTAATCTCCAATAGTGTAAATGCACCACTCATTTTTTTTTTCTCCACTAATATCCGCGCAAATAAAAAAACTAGTCTAATTGAATTCACGTATCGGACTACTATGAAGTGTAAATAAAAATAGTACTATGATTCAAATTCTACTCATCAACACAGATGTACAAATTCATCTTAACACAGAGTGTCCAGACCTGTTTAACTAATAGAAAAACCTGTTTGGTACGGGGGCCTCCGCAAATTCAATAGATGGTATATACTAACGGTCTGAATCAAAAGTCAAAAATCATGTTTAGGAAAAAACTACCTAGTGGAAACAAATTGCCATCTGACACTGATTGAGGAATGGTAACTATTATTTTGTTTTGTCTTATAAGTAAAAATTTATTGCAAGAAGAAATTTATGATGATTTCGAAAAAAGCCTGAAACCCATCGAAAATGGCGTCAGATCAAAATGAAAAGTCTACCATTGGAATCACCATGGTTAAAAACCTTATACAGAGAAATTACAGTCCATCTCCATGAATAACAAAGAAAATGGCTTTTCCTTGTTGTAGCACTGATGTGTCTCCCGTTTTTTTTTTCGTTTTTTTCTTTTTTCTAGCAGGTCTAGGGGGTGACCAGAACATCATAGAAATATGTATAATAGCTCATTCGAACTGAAATTAAATTAACTAGTGTCCTTTTTAAGTGACCAAAAAGATTGGAGGACAACTAGCCCTCCCCCCCCCCCTCCCTGAAGGTCCCCTTCCCCCAAAGTCATCCAATAACAATTTTGAGATAGTCATTTTGTTCAACATAGTTCAAAGGTGAAATATCTTCGGTTTTGGTGATGATACGACCCTCCATAGTCCCTGGAGAAAGGGCTGAACACTGTATTGGTATCGGACGTATTTATATCACATGTATCGGTATGAGCGTATTGTTATTGGGCGTATCGGTATCATAGGTATCTAGACAGGTTTTTAATAGCTCATATAAAAGATATTGCTCATATCTACGTGAGTGGCGTAATTTTGGCAAAATCTTGGGGGGGGGGGGGCAAATGTGGATCCAATTTTCCCAAATCAAGTGAAAATGATAGTGAAAATGGAAAAATGAGCCATATATTACCATAGAGGCAAAGATATACTAAAGAAAACTGAGCTGTTTCTCTGGAAGCTTGAATCATGAAGGCTTATCTTAGTTTTGACAAGATTTTTTTTTGCAGAAACTAAATTTAAGCTGGGGGGGATAATGAGGTATGGGGGGACTTGGGTCTGGAGGGGGTAGTTGCCTCCCCCTGCCCCATATCAAATTAAGCCCCTTTCTACGTCCTTCCTATAAATTCCATCATCAGCGATTAACTTAAAAAAAAAACACAGAAAATTGGTAGCATTAGTCTATGCCCTCTTGAAGGAAAAATTACTGGTACTTATGTCTATACCAAACACACTCAAGAAGGGCTGTTAGGTTAATCATAATGAAAGATGCCATAACATGATGAAAATATAATACTTTAGTTTATATAATAATATAATTTGGGCTAAATATTTGCACATTAAGGGGGGGGGTAAAATAAATCTCAGAAAGGGGTTAAAAACCTAATTGAACCTAACCTTGCCCCCACGCCCTTAATGTGCAAATATACAGCCTAAATTATGCAAGTCCAATGCATTCTGTCACCCGTCATTTATCCTTTTGGCTATGAAATGGGTTTGCTCAGATCGTACATTCAAAAAACTTCTCGACTGTTTGGTATCATGATTGCAGCGGTAGCTGCAACCTAGTAAAGAGCGAACCACAGCCCATAGTAACTAAAAGTTAAAAAATGCGTTTTGGAAAAAACTCCCTAGTGAAAAAAATTGCCATCTGACACTGATTAACGAATGGTAACGGGGTTAATGTCCATGAACGGGGTTAATGTCCAAGGGAATGTTCGTGTTCGATGCGGAATACGCCAAGGAGGCGTGTTATCCCATAGTGTTTTTAAGCTTTGTATTGCTACAGTGCTCTCTAAGATAGCTGATATTTGCTTTCTTTGTTTTTCTGATGTATCGTATATTGCTTATGCGGATGACATCCTACTTATTAGTAGAAGCAAATTTTCTTTGTAAAAAATGGTGGATAATGTGTGAAAGTTTTTTAGATCTTGGACGACTTAATTTAAATGTTGAAAAGTGCGAGCATCTTCGTTTTAACGGTAATGCTGCGAATTCTCCTTTGAATTGTTATTATTCTTCTATACGTTCATTTGATAGCCTACGTTGGCTTGGTAATACCTTGTGTAATAATATGTTTTGTTTTCGTCAGTCAGCTGTTAAGGACGCATGTACCAAGATTAGATGTGGGTGTTCCAAGATTGTTGCAAATCGGTCGAAATACAATCGCAAAACTTTAGTGTCGCTGTATTCTGTTTTCTGTCACCATGCTATTTTCTACCTTTCAGGGATTTACATTTTGCTTAGGAAGAATGACCTATCTAAAATAAGGAAATGCTATTATCGGTATTGCAAATTTTTGTTGTATCTTCCGTGGTCATTTCGTACTCGTCGTATTATCAAAAAGTATAACGCGCCTAATATTAATGGAAAACTTCGTGATTTAAATATAAAACTATCTGCAAATGCGTACGAAAAAATGTCCCCTCACCATGGTCTCATTCGTTTGTTTCGCTGAATTTTCTTTTCATTTTGTTTATCTTACTTTAAGTGCCGTGTGTTTATTTTTTCTTTCCCTTTTCTCTTTACTCCACTATTTATCACATTTTTTGTGCAGTGGGTTATAAATAAATTATTATTATTATTAACTATTATTTTGATTTGTCTTAAAAGTAAAAGTACATTGCAAAAATAAATTTATGGTGATTTCGAAAAAAATCATAACACCCCTCAAAAATGGCGTCAGATCAAAATAGAAAGTATAATATTGTAATCAGAATTGTCGAAAACCTTATAAGGGAAATTACAGCCCCCCTCCTTGAACAACAAGGAAAATCGCTTTTTTGCATCGGTAGCACTGATCTGTCTCCCTTTTTTTTCTCCAGGCCTAGCGGGTCACCAGAACATCATAGAGAGATGCTTAATAGCTCATTCAAAATTTATTTCTTATATCTACGTGCTTTTTATAAACTCCGCCATCTACAAGAGCCACATGTTACTAAAATGGCACTTTCTGCCATTTCTCAAGTGGTGTCACTAGTAGGCTACCAGAACATCGTAGACAGATTTTGTATAGCTCATATAAAAGCTATTGTTCATATCTACGTTCTTTCTATAAATTCCACCATCTACAATTTCCAAATGGCACTAAAAACGGCACTTTTTGTGCCATGTCTCAAGTAGAAAAGCTGAGGCTATTGGGCTAGCAGAACTTATAAGAGTTATGTTTAATGGCTCATTTGAAATCTATTGCTCATATCAACGTGTTTTGTTTTTTATCAATTGTACCATTAGTAAGTGCGATATAGTACTGAAAACAACACTTTTGGTGCCACTTCATAAGTGGAAAAGCTCTGTACAAAACAGGTACTATTGTGATAGTTATGTTCCAGGACCCTTAACTGGAGGTTTAAAAGAGCCCTTCCCGTACCCTCCCCCTCCCAACCCCCTTAGTAAGCTTCAAAAATCGTCTGCTCACCAGTAAGCTGCTGAAACATTAGCAGGTTACCACACCATCGTAGATAGATACTTAATGGCTCAATTATAAGCTATTGCTTATATTTACTAGGTTTTTTTTTTTACAAATTCTACCATCTATTAGATTTTACAGATTTCAATATGAACTACTTTTTTGGGAGGATTCGCAATGAACTCTTTGTCATGGTTGGAGCATTAGCTGCAACCTAATAAAGAGCAAACCACAGCCCATAGAGACTAAAAGCTAAAAATCTTTAAAACGGTTTTTTTTTCTTCTTTTTTTCGAGGTCTAGCGGGTTACTAGAACATCATAAAGAGATGCTTAAGAGCTCATTCAAAAGCTATTTCTCATATTTATGCGGTTTATACAAATTCCACCATCCGCAAGTGCCATATGGCACGGAAAAGGGCACTTTATGCCATTTCTCAAGGGATGGGGCTAGCGGGCACCCAGAACATCGTAGATAGATTTTTGATAGCTCATATAAAAAATATTGCTCTGATTTACATTCTTCCTATAAATTCCGCCTTTTGCAAGTTACAAATGGTACTAAAAACGGCACTTTTTGTGCCATGTCTGAAGTGGAAAAGCTGGGGCTAGCGGCTACCAGAACTTTTAAGAGTGTGTTTAATGGCTCATTTGAAAACTTTTGCTCATATCTACGTGCTTTTATCAATTCTACAATTCGTAAGTGAGGTATAGCACTGACAACAACACTTTTGGTGCCACTTCTTAAGTGGAAAATCTTGAAAGTACAATACGGCATAATTGCAATAATTATGATCCAAAACCCTCAACTCGAGGTTTGCAAGAACATCTCCCGCAGGTTCCTTCTCCAGGCCCCCTTAATAAGCTACGCAAGTAAAGTCCAACAAACACCAATATATTAAATTGGATTATTAGAGGCGTGGTTCTCTTAGTATAGCGCTGGACTTCAAATTAGATTATCATGCGTTCGATTCCTCCTAGGATTTTTTTTTTCAATCATGGTTTGTCCCTTTTTATCATTACTTTTTAGACAATCCACTATTTTTGCAAATGTGATGCACTCATTTTTCAAAGCATATACCGGGAAGACTCATTTTGAAGATATTACTCATATCTACGTGATTTTTTTTTTGTCAATTTTACCATCCATAGGTGCCATATAGCACTAAAGACGGCACTTTTGGTGCCACTTCTTAAGTGGAAGAGTTTGGAAGCATAAGACGGTATTATTGCAAAGATTATGGTCCATAGCCGTTAACTGGAGGTTTACAAGAACCCCTCACGTATAATCCCCTCCAAACCCCCGGTGTAAGTTTCATAAATCTTCTACTAATCTTAAAAGTAAGAGACTATTGCGAAAATAAATTAACTAAAACTAAAAACTTTTTAACTAAAAATCTGCCAAAAATTAAGCTTGAATGATCAAAACTTTTGAATTAAACCTTCAAACTTCACTCTGCGATGAAACCTGTGTGCTAGTTCTAATGGCGGTAATTGAGGGGAAGTGACGCCCTTGCCCCCTTATTTTTTTATTCTGCCTAGGTTTTGAAAAACACCTTTTTTTGGTTATTTCATTCAAAAAGGCACTTTTTTTATTTAAAAAAAATGGGTGGAAAAACGGAAAGTGCTCTTTATGGGAATGTGCTATCAAGCCAAACTTATAAAAAGTGACTAGGTATAAATATAAGCTTCTAAATGCGCCTTAAACAGCTTCATAATTTTTCATCTGAAACTAAGGAATGACATTAAAACTTAAAACGAACAGAAATTATTATAGCGTATAAACAAAAAAGATCATGGCATTTTGTTTCTACATTAAATTTGAATCAAAAAGGAGCAAAGATTAATCTAAAAAAACAAAGTTTTTCCAAGGGAAGTAAATAACGAAGTTGAAACTTAAAACGGACAAAAATTATTGCTTCACAGCTTATCTAAAATATACCAACCAAACTAGCACAAATAAACCAACTAATTATGTTTCCCTGTGTTTCTTCTGCACGATGGCTCATTTTAATGCCTGGCTGTCGTCTTGGTTTTAAAAAGGACATGTCATGATTAGCTTGTAGACAAGTTCGAAGTAAAGCCATCTTGACAGCATTAGGATTAGGACTATAGACTGGCTTTAGAATTTGTATCATAGCTTAAAATTCACTGTTGCAAGAGACAAATAACCGCATTTTCAGAGTTAATACTGTGTCATATTTGATCTTCATTTCAAGTAATACTAAAGCATATTTCTTGCATTTGAAGATTGTTTATTAATCACTATTGATATTATAGCTTATAGCACTATTGAATATTATACCAAAATGCTACCTGATAAATCAATCCAATAATCTGTATGATGTTCAATGACTTTGCGGTTATTTAAAAAAATGTTTAATTTTACGCTTATGTTTTTAAGGTGATTTTCATTGTATATGGAGAGTTACTGATACCACAACTGGTGTAAGACTATGCAAAGCTTTATAGATTAGTTTATTGTTGTCTGGCTTCATACTCGTTTTTGACTCCCAAATCAATACTCCTGTTTTTAATACTTGATTTTTGTGTTTTCAGTAAAGTGCTAGTTTTCTATAATCCTAGAAACACAGGAAACATAATTACTTGGTTTATTCGTACTAGTTTGATTGATACATTTTAGATAGGTTGTGAAGCAGTAATTTTTGTCCGTTTTAAGTTTCAACTTTGCTCTTTACATCCCTTGGAAAAACTTTGTTTTTTTAGATTAATTAGAAACAGGGAAAATTATTTTTGTAAGGCGTAATGCTAATACGCCTTACGAAACTACAGTGCCATGTATCTTTCTTCCTTTCTTCCATGTATCTTCTAACAGCCTTTCCTGCTTCAGATGGCCCCGTGCTATTGGTATTGTTTTTCCCTGTTTGTAGCATTTTTATTTTCTACTCTGTGCAATTTACACTCTTATTAAAATTATTCTCTTATTATTTATTCTTAATTTTTCTTGGCAATGATCTTCTATTAGAACATTTAATCACACTACGTTCAGCCCCTAGTGTCCTAAGATAATGGTATAAGATAAAAACCTTAAATTGCAAGAAGAAGCAAATATAGCTGAAAATAATTTATTTTTCAGAAAATACTGGATACAAATTTGCTTCCAACATTTCGGAAATAGGAAAACTAAACGCACCAATATATTGCCAATAAGGCATACAAAACACGGCACCATGTAAACCGATAAACACCAAGATTAACACATATTAAAGAATAATCAAAGCGAGGGTTTGTCCATTCTCAGCCAACTGGCATACATCTTGGAGCGTGACTTATTCTAATACATGTGGCACACTTCTACCACACAGTGCCTCTTCACGCCATGCATGCCACACTTCACGCCAGTCGGGGAACGCCATCTGATATAGACAGTTACTGAAATTGGACATCCCCTCGAATCAGAGTCGAAACATAATACGGAAGTTAAATAGATAGTACCAAACCAAAATTCAATTACTGGTATTAAAATACAGACTACCAGAATGAAAGAACTGAAATTCTATTCGAGTTTCCCAAGCATTAAAATAAAAACAGGTCACAAAGATACATAAAAAACTTAGGAAACTAAAACTATATCCCATACCAATTCATCAAAGTATCTTGTCTCCATTTTTCAAGTAATTAAAAAAAAAAATTATTAACTTTTTCAATGTTTTCAAAAACGAGGCAGACAACGGCCTACCCGCCTCAAGCATGCTGACGGATTTTCTTAGAGAGGGTGACAGGGTATTAGAATAAAACTTTAAGAATCCACCACCCTAGAGCTATTTTTTACATGGGATGTAGTCGATAAAACTGCAAGAACACAGTTCATCAGCGCCAGTGCCCTCTATATTGAAAAACATTCGGAGTTACAGAAATAAAGAGAGAAAGAGGTGTAGAAATGTCATTTGTTTTAATACCCCACCAAAACAGAGATATGATCTTTTGATGAGAAGGTGTCAGTGCCTCTCCACCAAGTGTATCTAATGATGTCAATGAAGGGGCAAATAGTGGTACTACAACTAAACTGACTGCTTACCTAGTGAGCACCTCTATTACTATGATTACAGTTAAATTACCACCCCCTCCATTGAAATGATTCATCCATAGATTAATATGGAAATTACCATCGCAATAGAAAAGAATTATTGGAATATCACTAAATTCACTTTTAAAGTTTAAATTTGTCATTAAGTTACCAAAAATTTATGATAATATCAAATAATGTATGGTAATTTGGTAAATTCAGTATTAACTTTGCCCACTAGGTTAGCACCCAGATTGAATTGAAGTAGGGGTAGCATAGGAACAAAATTCAGACAGAAAATAAAACAGCTCATTACACAAAGGCAGCATATTTAAGCACTGAGATGTCTGCATTATAGCTCTAAAACATTCAACTCCTTTCATAAATCAACCAACACAATAAATATAATAAATAGATATAAATAAAAATAATTATTATCACGAAAGCGGAGGGAATATGACTTGACGACAAACTTATAACAAAAAATATAGTTGTCCTTAATTTATTACACACCATGAAAAATTTAAACTCATTCTCTGCGTTCTCAATGTCAATATTCATAAGTAGCCGCGAGAAACCACGCTGTCGTTTAAATTACAAATTTGATTTTAAGGGAAAACCAGAGATACAGCGAGAAATACATCGCAAGGCATTTGACTCATTTCAGGAAGGAAGAAAGGGAAGGCAGTCCAGCTAAGCGAATGATCCTTATTTAGCTATTATTTGCTCAAAACTACAAGTCTCCATCCAATATTTATGATTACAGAATAAAACCTGAGCGTTAACACACACCCCATCTGACGGGTCTACTGAAGAAAACTGATGGCATATTCTCTTAAAAATTAAGCAACTTAGGAAGAGAAACAAAGTACATTACTTTTTTCTAACTGACGACAAAAGAGAACCTTAAGCCTTGTGCTGGCTCTAATGTCACTTTGCAAAGTTTTGTAACATTATTTTTTGTATACAACTTTGAGATGTATTTTCGTTTCCAATTCAATATAACCTTGAAATATAGACTTTGTCTTAGAAGGGCAATCAACTCTTCATTTATTCATCTACCCGGTCATCCCCAATGCATTGCGGCACTTTTTGAGGACAGGGTTGTCTTAACAATATCATGAACCTCTGGAAAAGGCAGTGGACGAGTCCAACTCAAATTTGTTTAAAACCATAAATTAGAATCAGACTATAGGCTTGAGTGGCCCTAAGTTTGCGTTCCCCAGGAAAAGTACCTACAGGGCTAATGCTTCAAGACCCTGGAGGAGACTTTTGAACCAGTCCCCTTGATGTTTCTATGTAGTCATATGAATTTATTGTTGATTGCTGTTTTACTGATTTTCCCCTTTTTCCTCAGTATGAATCATTACCCTTCCCCCAAGAAGTTCCTGCGTACGCTTCTGTATGCAAACATAAATAATTAAAAATACATTCTAAAATTGTGTTTGTTTAACCCTGTTTAGAGCCGTTCAAACACTTAAACTTCTTCGACAATTCTTTTTTTTTTTTAGCAAAAACAACAAGAAATTTGTGCTTAAAAAAAATCAATTTATTAACTGATTATAGAAAACTTAACCCAAATAGCATTCAACAAAATCTATGTTTATTTACTTAAAAAAACAAAACAAAAAACCTTGCACATTCGTACGCGGAACAGAAAAAAGTGAAAGCTAAACCGGAATCAGGCCATAGTTTTAAATTATACTGAAGATCTGCCAAGTAGAATATTATTAAATTCTTTCACGTTTATTCGCTGAAACGTTAGACTAATGTAAAAAAAGTTTCCATAAAGAATATTTATTATATGCATTATAGTAAATGCTGAATCTTGTATTCCTCCTAAATGTTCACTACAGGAATACTAGGGGGAAAGGAAGTGAGAGATGCACCTGATCACTTTGGGGCCAACATTTGTCTTTCATTTTGCTCCTCTTAGTAAAGGCATCACGTGCGAGGACAATGAGGAGAGTGGCTCCACAAATATTATGAATATTGATGGATCGTTTTCAATAGTACAGAACAACTTTGCAAGTTTATTGTGTCTAAATACATTTTGCTATTATAACTGTATGTTTATAGTTTAATCAGTGCAATTACTTTCAGCAGGAGTCCTCTGTTAATGTTTTTCGTCAAGAAGTAAAAGAGTGAACAATCTTGTCTTTGGCCTCTCAGACCAAAAAGTCCCCTAGAAATTTCCAGATTCTTCGCAGTTAGCTCTAGCATAACCCATCAGTTGTTATTCAAGAAAAAAATTTATCAAAAACTGTTACTGTAACAGTTATGACTCTAACGGTTCTTTCACGCTGCACCAAAGAGGCTTTCTCACATGGTTCAGGTGTTTAAAAGTCAGTCTTTGTCATATTTCAACAGCAATTTCCTAAGTAAAGTAGTCAGTAAGTATCCCATATCTAACTGTGTAAGAACTAAGTTCCAAAACAGCCTTTTTAGGGGGGTAGAAAGTCCTAAGTATTTAATAATTCTAAAATCGTATAGATGTATATGTTCTGTACCTGACATATAAATATATATATATCACATCATAGTCTTTCTAATCTATATTACCCATTTTCCAGCATACCATAATTAGCTTTTGCTAGGTTTCAATAGCTAATGATTATCTTGCTGACAAAACAAAGCAGTCAATTGAAAGCACATGCGTAGATGTACAAACATTTGCTTGGGCTTTGGATGTGTTATGTCAAGATGCCAAAATACCTTTTCTTGGGACTAGGGACTATTAGCACTTTTCGTAATCAGAATGTGTCATATAATATTTTGAAAGTTATAGAATAGAGAAAACAGTCAGTGTTGGCAGTCGAAAGATTAATAGTTTTAAGTCGTAAATGTATATGTCATAATAGTTTTTCTAATATATATTGAAGCTTTTCCAGTGTATCGTAGCCTGCTTCTATTAAGTTTCAAGAGTAAATTATTATTATGTTGTTGACAAAAAAGAACAAAACATATGGACAAAATCCCATATGTAGCAGCTAAAGAGATTAATTGGACTTTTAAATTTTAAGTCAAGATTTCTATATAGTGTTTATAAAAACAAATAATAAAGTTCAGTAGCTTCTTAGTCACCGTCTCTGACTAGATAATTGCGAAGTATAACACAAGTAGCAAGGGTTTCATAGTTAAAGTGCTATTTTGCAGTCGTCACTTTGAAGCAGCCATCAAATAGCATACATCTAGGTAGACCAGTAGTAAGATACACTTCTAAGGCCTTAAACTCTATGATTACACTGTAGGATTTATACAACAACTTTCATTGCTTTGTAGTCAGTGTCTGTTAATCAGTCGGCGACTAGCAATTCTTTGAGTAAAACAGGGAGTGGTAAATGACAATTATAATTGACTACCGAACAAAATCGCATTTTTGATAGATATTGATATTCCTCAAGTGCTTCTTAACAGTTTTCTCTTGCTTTCTAGTCAGCGTTTGTTATTAAGTCAGTGCCGAGTGATTCGTTGTGTAAAACAGTGAATAGTAAATGTTGATATTTTCTCTAGAATCCTAGGTTTTAATTGGCTAGCGACAATTCGATCTTTTTAATAGATGCTGATATTCGTCAAGTACTTCTTAAGAGTTTTCTATTGCTTCGTATTCAATGTCTGTCATTCAGTCAGTAACTAGTAATTTGCTGTCTAAAACAGTGAGAAGTAAATGAGCGTCACAATTCTGCAATTGTAAATTTTAATTAGAGAGAGACAAAACAGTCTTTATGATAGATATTGATATTCGTCAAGTGCTTCTTAACAGGTTTTTATTGCTTCGTAATCAATGTTTCTCATTCAGTCGGTAACTAGTAATTTGCTGTGTAAAACAGTCAGTAGTAAAGGACGGTCACACTGTTACAATTGTACATTTTAATTGAATAGGGAACAAAACAGTCTTTTGGGTCGATAGTGATATTCGTGAAGTGCTTTTTAAGAGTTTTTTATTGCTTCGGATTTAATGTCTGTTATTCAATCAGTAATTAGTAATTTGCTATCTAAAAAAAGTGAGTAGTAAATGAGTAAACGCCTGTTATTCCGTCAGTAACTAGTAATTTGCTGTCTAAAACAGTGAGTAGTAAATGAGAGTCAAAAATCTAAAATTGTAAATTTTGGTTAGATAGGGAACAAAAGAGTCTTTCTGATAGATATTGATGTTCGTCAAGTGTTTCTTAACAATTTTTTATTGCTTCATATTCAATGTTTGTCATTCAGTCAGTAGCTAGTAATTTGCTGTGTAAAACAGTCAGTAGTAAATGACAGTCACACTTCTACAATTGTAGATTTAAATTGGATAGGGGACAAAACAGTCTTTTTGGTCGATAGTGATATTCGTCAAGTGCTTCTTAACAGTTTTTTATTGCTTCGCATTCAATGTCTGTTATTCAGTCAGTAACCAGTAATTTGCTGTCTAAAACTGTGAGTAGTAAATGAGAGTCACAATTCTACAAATGTACATTTTAATTAGAGAGGGAACAAAACACTCTTTTTGATAGATATTGATAATCGTCGTTCAGTGTCTTCGTTATGTCTTCAATGGCTTCATATTCAATGACTGTTATTGAGTCAGTAGCTAGTAATTTTATGACTAAAACAGCAAATTACTGTTTTAGTGAGTATTTTGATAGATATTGATATTTGTCATTCAATGTCTTCGTTATGTCTTCTGTGGCTTCGTATTCAATGTCTGTTATTCAGTCAGTAACTAGTAATTTGCTGTCTAAAAAAGTGAGTAGTAAATGACAGTCAGACTTCTAAAATTATAGATTTTAATTGGACAGGGGACAAAACAGTCTTTTTGGTCGATAGTGATATTCGTCAAGTGCTTCTTAACAGTTTTTTATTGCTTCGCATTCAATGTCTGTTATTCAGTCAGTAACCAGTAATTTGCTGTCTAAAACTGTGAGTAGTAAATGAGAGTCACAATTCTACAAATGTACATTTTAATTGGATAAGGAACGAAACACTCTTTTTGGTAGATATTGATATTCGTCAAGTGCTTCTTAACAGTTTTCTATTGATTCGTATTCAATGTCTGTTATTCAGACAGTAACTAGTAAATTGATGTGTAGAACAGTGAGTAGTAAATGACAGTCACACTTCTACAATTGTAGATTTTTATTGGATAGGGAAAAAACAGTCTTTTTGATAGATATTGATGTTCGTCAAGTGCTTCTTAACTGTTTTTTATTGATTCAGATTCAATGTCTGTTATTCAGTCTGTTATTCAGATTTTAATTTGATAGGGTACAAAACTATCTTTTGAAAGATATTGGTATTCGTCAAGTGCTTCTTAACAGTTTTCTATTGATTCGTATTCAATGTCTGTTATTCAGACAGTAACTAGTAAATTGATGTGTAGAACAGTGAGTAGTAAATGACAGTCACACTTCTACAATTGTAGATTTTTATTGGATAGGGAAAAAACAGTCTTTTTGATAGATATTGATGTTCGTCAAGTGCTTCTTAACTGTTTTTTATTGATTCAGATTCAATGTCTGTTATTCAGTCTGTTATTCAGATTTTAATTTGATAGGGTACAAAACTATCTTTTGAAAGATATTGGTATTCGTCAAGTGCTTCTTAACAGTTTTTAATTGCTTCGGGTTCAATGTTTGTTATTCAGTAAGTAACTAGTAATATGCTGTCTAAAACAGTGAGTAGTAAATGAGTAAAAGCCTGTTATTCCGTCAGTGACTAGTAATTTGCTGTCTAAGACAGTGAGTAGTAAATGAGAGTCAAAAATCTAAAATTGTAAATTTTAATTAGATAGGGAACAAAACAGTCTTTCTGATAGATATTGATGTTCGTCCAGTGTTTCTTAACAGTTTTTTATTGCTTTATATTCAATGTTTGTCATTCAGTCAGTAGCTAGTAATTTGCTGTGTAAAACAGTCAGTAGTAAATGACAGTCACACTTCTACAATTGTAGATTTAAATTGGATAGGGGACAAAACAGTCTTTTTGGTCGATAGTGATATTCGTCAAGTGCTTCTTAACAGTTTTTTATTGCTTCGCATTCAATGTCTGTTATTCAGTCAGTAACCAGTAATTTGCTGTCTAAAACAGTGAGTAGGAAATGAGAGTCACAATTCTACAAATGTACATTTTAATTAGAGAGGGAACAAAACACTCTTTTTGATAGATATTGATAATCGTCGTTCAGTGTCTTCGTTATGTCTTCAATGGCTTCATATTTAATGACTGTTATTGAGTCAGTAGCTAGTAATTTTCTGACTAAAACAGCAAATTACTGTTTTAGTGAGTATTTTGATAGATATTGATATCTGTCGTTCAATGTCTTCGTTATGTCTTCAGTGGCTTCGTATTCAATGTCTGTTATTCAGTCAGTAACTAGTAATTTGCTGTCTAAAAAAGTGAGTAGTAAATGACAGTCCCAATTCTACAATTGTACATTTTAATTGGATAAGGAACGAAACAGTCTTTTTGGTAGATATTGATATTCGTCAAGTGCTTCTTAACAGTTTTCTATTGATTCGTATTCAATGTCTGTTATTCAGACAGTAACTAGTAAATTGCTGTGTAGAACAGTGAGTAGTAAATGACAGCCACACTTCTACAATTGTAGATTTTTATTGGATATGGAAAAAACAGTTAATTTTGATAGATATTGATGTTCGTCAAGTGCTTCTTAACTGTTTTTTATTGCTTCAGATTCAATGTCTGTTATTCAGTCTGTTATTCAGATTTTAATTTGATAGGGTATAAAACTATCTTTTGAAAGATATTGGTATTCGTCAAGTGCTTTGTAACAGTTTTTAATTGCTTCGGGTTCAATGTTTGTTATTCAGTAAGTAACTAGTAATATGCTGTCTAAAACAGTGAGTAGTAAATGAGTAAACGCCTGTTATTCCGTCAGTAACTAGTAATTTGCTGTCTAAAACAGTGAGCAGTAAATGAGAGTCAAAAATCTAAAATTGTAAATTTTAATTAGATAGGGAACAAAACAGTCTTTCTGATAGATATTGATGTTCGTCCGGTGTTTCTTAACAGTTTTTTATTGCTTTATATTCAATGTTTGTCATTCAGTCAGTAGCTAGTAATTTGCTGTGTAAAACAGTCAGTAGTAAATGACAGTCACACTTCTACAATTGTAGATTTAAATTGGATAGGGGACAAAACAGTCTTTTTGGTCGATAGTGATATTCGTCAAGTGCTTCTTAACAGTTTTTTATTGCTTCGCATTCAATGTCTGTTATTCAGTCAGTAACCAGTAATTTGCTGTCTAAAACAGTGAGTAGTAAATGAGAGTCACAATTCTACAAATGTACATTTTAATTAGAGAGGGAACAAAATACTCTTTTTGATAGATATTGATAATCGTCGTTCAGTGTCTTCGTTATGTCTACAATGGCTTCATATTCAATGACTGTTATTGAGTCAGTAGCTAGTAATTTTCTGACTAAAACAGCAAATTACTGTTTTAGTGAGTATTTTGATAGATATTGATATTTGTCGTTCAATGTCTTCGTTATGTCTTCAGTGGCTTCGTATTCAATGTCTGTTATTCAGTCAGTAACTAGTAATTTGCTGTCTAAAAAAATGAGTAGTAAATGACAGTCAGACTTCTAAAATTATAGATTTTAATTGGATAGGGGACAAAACAGTCTTTTTGGTAGATAGTGATATTCGTCAAGTGCTTCTTAACAGTTTTTTATTGCTTCGCATTCAATGTCTGTTATTCAGTCAGTAACCAGTAATTTGCTTTCTAAAACAATGAGTAGTAAATGAGAGTAACAATTCTACAAATGTACATTTTAATTAGAGAGGGAACAAAACACTCTTTTTGATAGATATTGATAATCGTCGTTCAGTGGGTTCGTTATGTCTTCAATGGCTTCATATTCAATGACTGTTATTGAGTCAGTAGCTAGTAATTTTCTGACTAAAACAGCAAATTACTGTTTTATTGAGTATTTTGATAGATATTGATATTTGTCGTTCAATGTCTTCGTTATGTCTTCAGTGGCTTCGTATTCAATGTCTGTTATTCAGTCAGTAACTAGTAATTTGGTGTTTAAAAAAGTGAGTAGTAAATGACAGTCAGACTTCTAAAATTATAGATTTTAATTGGATAGGGAAAAAAACAGTTTTTTGGGTCGATAATGATGTTCATCAAGTGCTCCTTAACAGTTTTTTTCATTGCTTTCGGATTTAATGTCTGTTATTCAGTCAGTAGCTAATAATTTTCTATCTAAAACAGTAAGTAGTAAATGAAAGTCAGAATGACACAATTGCAGATTTAAATTGGATAGGGAACAAAACAGTCTTTTGGTCGAGAATGATATTCGTCAAGTTCTTAACGGATTTATTGATTGCTTCGCATTCAATGTATATTCGCAATCAATGTATATGATTCATTGATTGCTTCGCATTCAATGTATATTAATCAGTCAGTAACTAGTATTTTGCTGCATAAAACAGTGAGTAGTAAATGGCAGTCAGACTTCTACAAATATTGATTTTAATTGGATAGAGAACAAAACAGTCTTTTTGGTCGGAAGTGATTTTCTTAAAGTGCTTCTTAACACTTTTCAATTTGTTCGTATTCAATGTCTGTATTTCAGTCAGTAGCTAGTAATTTGCTGTCTAAAAGATTGAGTAGTAAATGACAGTCCCAATTCTACCATTGTACATTTTAATTGGATAAGGAACGAAACAGTCTTTTTGGTAGATATTGATATTCGTCAAGTGCTTCTTAACAGTTTTCTATTGCTTCGTATTCAATGTCTGTTATTCAGAGAGTAACTAGTAAATTGCTGTGTAGAACAGTGAATAGTAAATGAAAGTCACACTTCTACAATTGTAAATTTTTATTTGATGGGGAAAAAACAATCTTTTTGATAGATATTGATGTTCGTCAAGTGCTTCTTAACTGTTTTTTATTGCTTCAGATTCAATGTCTGTTATTCAGTCTGTTATTCAGACTTTAATTTGATAGGGTACAAAACTATCTTTTGAAAGATATTGGTATTCGTCAATTGCTTCTTAACATCTTTTAATTGCTTCGGGTTCAATGTTTGTTATTCAGTAAGTAACTAGTAATATGCTGTCTAAAACAGTGAGTAGTAAATGACAGTCATAATTCTAATATTGTAGATTTTAAATGGACAGGGAACAAAATGGTCTTTTTGATAGATATCGATATTCGTCAAGTTCATCGTAAGATTTTTCAATTGCTTCGAATTCTATGTCTGTTATTCAGTCAGTAACTAATAATTTTCTATCTAAAACAGTAAGTATAATGAAAGTCAGAATGACACAATTGCATATATAAATTGGATAGGGAACAAAACAGTCTTTTGGTCGAGAATGATATTCGTCTAGTTCTTAACAGATTTATATTACTTCGCATTCAATGTATGTTAATCAGTCAGTAACTAGTATTTTGCTGCATAAAACAGTGAGTAGTAAATGACAGTCAGACTTCTACAAATATTGATTTTAATTGGATAGAGAACAAAACAGTCTTTTTGGTCGGAAGTGATTTTCTTAAAGTGCTTCTTAACACTTTTCAATTTTTTCGTATTCAATGTCTGTTTTTCAGTCAGTAGCTAGTAATTTGCTGTCTAAAAGAGTGAGTAGTAAATGACAGTCCCAATTCTACAATTGTACATTTTAATTGGATAAGGAACGAAACAGTCTTTTTGCTAGATATTGATATTCGTCAAGTGCTTCTTAACAGTTTTCTATTGCTTCGTATTCAATGTCTGTTATTCAGACAGTAACTAGTAAATTGCTGTGTAGAACAGTGAGTAGTAAATGACAGTCACACTTCTACAATTGTAGATTTTTATTGGATAGGGAAAAACAGTCTTTTTGATAGATATTGATGTTCGTCAAGTGCTTCTTAACTGTTTTTTATTGCTTCAGATTCAATGTCTGTTATTCAGTCTGTTATTCAGATTTTAATTTGATAGGGTACAAAACTATCTTTTGAAAGATATTGGTATTCGTCAAGTGCTTCTTAACAGTTTTTAATTGCTTCGGGTTCAATGTTTGTTATTCAGTAAGTAACTAGTAATATGCAGTCTAAAACAGTGAGTAGTAAATGACAGTCACACTTTTACAACTTTAGATTTTAACTGGATAGGATTAGTAACAGTGAATAGTAAATGACAGTCATAATTCTAATATTGTAGATTTTAAATGGACAGAGAACAAAATAGTCTTTTTGATAGATATCGATATTCGTCAAGTTCATCGTAAGAGTTTTCAATTGCTTCGAATTTTATGTCTGTTATTTAGTCAGTAACTAGTAATTTAAAGTGGAAAACAGTAAGTATTAGATGAAAGTCAGACTTCTGCAATTGTAGATTTTACTTGGATAAGGAGGAAAACCGTCTTTTTGGTCGATATTGATATGTGTTTAGTGCTTCTTAACAGTTTTCTATTGCTTTGAAATCTATGTCCGTTATTCAGTCAATACCTATAATTTGCTGTCTAAAACAGTGAGCAGTAAATGAGAGTCACCATTCTACAATTGAACATTTTAATCAGATAGGGAGCAAAACAGTCGTTTTGACATGTATTGATAATGGTCGTTCAATATCTTCGTTTTGTCTTAAATGGCTTCATATTCAATGTCTGTTATTGAGTCAGTAACTAGAAATTTTCAGTCTAAAACAGCAAATTACTGTTTTAGTTAGTATTTTTGATAGGGATTGATATTCGTCGTTCAATGTCTTCGTATTCAATGTCTGTTATTCAGTCAGTAACTAATAATTTTCTCTCTAAAACAGTGAGTAGTAAATGACAGTCACAATGCCACAATTGTAGATTTAAATTGGACAGGGAAAAAACAGTCTTTTGGTCGATAATGATATTTGTCAAGTGCTTTTTAACAGTTTTATATTGCTTCGCATTCAATGTATGTTAATCAGTCAGTAACTAGTATTTTGCTGTATAAAACAGTGAGTAGTAAAGGGCAGTCAGACTTCTACAAATGTAGATTTTAATTCGATAGAGAACAAAACAGTCATTTTGGTTGGAAGTAATTTTCTTAAAGTGCTTCTTAACAGTTTCTTATTTCTTCGTGTTCAATGTCTGTTTTTCACTCAGTAGCTAGTAATTTGCTGTCTCAAGGAGTGAAGAGTAAATGACAGTCCCAATTCTAGAATTGTAAATTTTAATTGGGTAGGAAACGAAACAGTCTTTTTGGTAGATATTGATATTCGTCAAGTGCTTCTTAACAGTTTTTTATTGCTGCGTATTAAGTGTCTGTTATTCAGTCAGTAGCTATTAAATTGCTGTGTAAAAAAGTGAGTAGTAAATTACAATCACACTTCTAGAATTGTAGATTTTAATAGAAATTAATAGAAATTGATGTTCGTCGAGTGCGTCTTAATAGTTTCTATTGCTTCTTATTTTCTTTCTATTGTTCAATTAGTAACTAGTGATTTGCTATCTAAGACAATGAGTAGTAAATGACAGTCACAATGCTACAATTGTAGATTTAAATTGGATAGGGAACAAAACAGTCTTTTGGTCGATAATGATATTCGTCAAGTGCTTCTTAACAGTTTTATATTGCTTCGCATTCAATGTATGTTAATCAGTCAGTAACCAGTATTTTGCTGTATAAATCAGTGAGTAGTAAATGACAGTCAGACTTCTACAAATGTAGATGATAATTGGATAGAGAACAAAACAGTCTTTTTGGTCAGAAGTGATTTTCTTAAAGTGCTTCTTAAGTTTTTTATTGCTTCGTATTCAGTGTGTTATTCAGTCAGTAATAGTAAATTGTTGTGTAAAACAGTGACAAACACGCTTCTACAGTTGTAGATTTTAATTGGATAGGGAACAAAACAGTCTTTTTGATACGCATTGATGTTCGTCAAGCGCTTCTTAACTGTATTTTATTGTTTCAGATTCAATGGCTGTTATTCAGTCAATAACCACTAATGTACTATGTAAAACAGTGAGTATAAATGACAGTCACACTTCTACAACTGTAGATTTTAATTGAATAGGGAATAAAACTGTCTGTTTTTTAGAAATTGATGTTCGTAGAGTGCTTCTTAACAGTTTTATATTGCTTCGTATTCACTTTCTGTTGTTCAATCAGTGCCTAGTGATTTGCTATCTAAGACAATGAGTAGTAAATGACAGTCACAGTTCTACGATTGTTGATTTTAATTTGATAGGGCACAAAACTATCTTTTGAAAGATATTGGTATTCGTCAAGTGCTTCTTAACATTTTTTTACTGCTTTGGATTCAATGTCTGTTATTCAGTAAGAAACTGGTAATATGCTGTCTAAAACAGTAAGTAGCATATGACAGTCACACTTCTACATCTTTAGGTTTTAATTTAATAGGATTAGTAACAGTGAGCAGTAAATGACAGTCATAATTCTAATATTGTAGATTTCAAATGGAAAGGGATCAAAATAGTCTTTTTGAAAGATATTGATATTCGTCAAGTTCTTTGTAACAGTTTTCTATTGTTTCAAATTCTATGTCTGTTATTCAGTCAGTAACTAGTAATTTAGTGGAAAACAGTGAGTTGTAGATAAAAGTCACACTTTTTGGTCGATTGTGATATGTTTTTAGTACTTCTTAACAATTTTCTATTGCTTCGAAGTCAAATTCCATTATTCAGTCAATACCTATAATTTGCTGTCTAAAACAGCGAGCAGTAAATGACAGTCATAATTCTAAAATTGTAGATTTTGAATGAACTGGGAGCAAAACAGTCTTTTTGATACATATTGATATTCTAGAAGTGCTTATTAAGAGTTTTTATTGCTTCGGATTCAATGTTTTTGATTTAGTGAATAACTAGTAATTTAATGTTTAAAACACTGAGTAGTGAGAAGCAGTCATGCTTCTAGAATTGTAGATTTATTCTGTTAGGGAACAAAACAGTCTTGTTGGTCGATAGTGATATTCGTCAAGTGCTTCTTTTGACAGTTTACTATTGCTTCGTATTCTATGTCTTTTATTCAGTCAGTAACTAGTAATTTGCTGTCTAAAACAGTGAGTAGTAAATGGCAGTCACACTGCTAAAATTGTAGATATTAGCTAGATAGAGAACAAAACAGTCCTTTTGGTCGATAGTGATATTTTTCAAGTGCTTCTTAACAGTTTTCAATTTCTTCGTATTCAATGTCTGTTTTTCAGTCAATAACTACTAATTTGCTGTCCAAAAGATTGAGTAGTAAATGACAGTCCCATTTCTACAATTCTTCTGAACAGTTTTCTCAAGTTCTTCTGAACAGATTTTATTGCTTCTTATTAAATGTCTGTCATTCAGTCAGTAACTATTAATTTACTTTGAAAAACAGGGAGTAGTAACTGACAGTTACACTTCTAGAATTGTAGATTTTAATTAGATAGGGAAAAAAAGTCTTTTTGAAAGATAGTGATATTCATTAAGTGTTTCTTAACAGTTTTCTGCTGCTGCGTATTCAGTATCTGTTATTCAGTCCGTAACTGGTGATTTACTGTCTAAAACAATGAGTTGTAAGTGACAGCCACAATTCTAAAATTGTATATTTTAATTGGATAGGGAAAAAACAGACTTCTTGATAGATACTGATGTTCCTCAAGGGCGTCTTTACAGTTTTTTATTGCTTCAGATTCAATGTCTGTTATTCAGTCTGTTATTCAGATTTTAATTTGATAGGGTATAAAACTATCTTTTGAAAGATATTGGTATTCGTCAAGTGCTTCTTAACAGTTTTTAATTGCTTCGGGTTCAATGTTTGTTATTCAGTAAGTAACTAGTAATATGCTGTCTAAAACAGTGAGTAGTAAATGAGTAAACGCCTGTTATTCCGTCAGTAACTAGTAATTTGCTGTCTAAAACAGTGAGCAGTAAATGAGAGTCAAAAATCTAAAATTGTAAATTTTAATTAGATAGGGAACAAAACAGTCTTTCTGATAGATATTGATGTTCGTCCAGTGTTTCTTAACAGTTTTTTATTGCTTTATATTCAATGTTTGTCATTCAGTCAGTAGCTAGTAATTTGCTGTGTAAAACAGTCAGTAGTAAATGACAGTCACACTTCTACAATTGTAGATTTAAATTGGATAGGGGACAAAACAGTCTTTTTGGTCGATAGTGATATTCGTCAAGTGCTTCTTAACAGTTTTTTATTGCTTCGCATTCAATGTCTGTTATTCAGTCAGTAACCAGTAATTTGCTGTCTAAAACAGTGAGTAGTAAATGAGAGTCACAATTCTACAAATGTACATTTTAATTAGAGAGGGAACAAAACACTCTTTTTGATAGATATTGATAATCGTCGTTCAGTGTCTTCGTTATGTCTACAATGGCTTCATATTCAATGACTGTTATTGAGTCAGTAGCTAGTAATTTTCTGACTAAAACAGCAAATTACTGTTTTAGTGAGTATTTTGATAGATATTGATATTTGTCGTTCAATGTCTTCGTTATGTCTTCAGTGGCTTCGTATTCAATGTCTGTTATTCAGTCAGTAACTAGTAATTTGCTGTCTAAAAAAATGAGTAGTAAATGACAGTCAGACTTCTAAAATTATAGATTTTAATTGGATAGGGGACAAAACAGTCTTTTTGGTAGATAGTGATATTCGTCAAGTGCTTCTTAACAGTTTTTTATTGCTTCGCATTCAATGTCTGTTATTCAGTCAGTAACCAGTAATTTGCTTTCTAAAACAGTGAGTAGTAAATGAGAGTAACAATTCTACAAATGTACATTTTAATTAGAGAGGGAACAAAACACTCTTTTTGATAGATATTGATAATCGTCGTTCAGTGTCTTCTTTATGTCTTCAATGGCTTCATATTCAATGACTGTTATTGAGTCAGTAGCTAGTAATTTTCTGACTAAAACAGAAAATTACTGTTTTAGTGAGTATTTTGATAGATATTGATATTTGTCGTTCAATGTCTTCGTTATGTCTTCAGTGGCTTCGTATTCAATGTCTGTTATTCAGTCAGTAACTAGTAATTTGCTGTCTAAAAAAGTGAGTAGTAAATGACAGTCAGACTTCTAAAATTATAGATTTTAATTGGATAGGGGACAAAACAGTCTTTTTGGTCGATAGTGATATTCGTCAAGTGCTTCTTAACAGTTTTTTATTGCTTCGCATTCAATGTCTGTTATTCAGTCAGTAACCAGTAATTTGCTGTCTAAAACAGTGAGTAGTAAATGAGAGTCACAATTCTACAAATGTACATTTTAATTAGAGAGGGAACAAAACACTCTTTTTGATAGATATTGATAATCGTCGTTCAGTGGGTTCGTTATGTCTTCAATGGCTTCATATTCAATGACTGTTATTGAGTCAGTAGCTAGTAATTTTCTGACTAAAACAGCAAATTACTGTTTTATTGAGTATTTTGATAGATATTGATATTTGTCGTTCAATGTCTTCGTTATGTCTTCAGTGGCTTCGTATTCAATGTCTGTTATTCAGTCAGTAACTAGTAATTTGCTGTCTAAAAAAGTAAGTAGTAAATGACAGTCAGACTTCTAAAATTATAGATTTTAATTGGATAGGGAAAAAAACAGTTTTTTGGGTCGATAATGATATTCATCAAGTGCTCCTTAACAGTTTTTTTCATTGCTTTCGGATTTAATGTCTGTTATTCAGTCAGTAACTAATAATTTTCTATCTAAAACAGTAAGTAGTAAATGAAAGTCAGAATGACACAATTGCAGATTTAAATTGGATAGGGAACAAAACAGTCTTTTGGTCGAGAATGATATTCGTCAAGTTCTTAACAGATTTATTGATTGCTTCGCATTCAATGTATATTCGCAATCAATGTATATGATTCATGGATTGCTTCGCATTCAATGTATATTAATCAGTCAGTTACTAGTATTTTGCTGCATAAAACAGTGAGTAGTAAATGGCAGTCAGACTTCTACAAATATTGATTTTAATTGGATAGAGAACAAAACAGTCTTTTTGGTCGGAAGTGATTTTCTTAAAGTGCTTCTTAACACTTTTCAATTTGTTCGTATTCAATGTCTGTATTTCAGTCAGTAGCTAGTAATTTGCTGTCTAAAAGATTGAGTAGTAAATGACAGTCCCAATTCTACAATTGTACATTTTAATTGGATAAGGAACGAAACAGTCTTTTTGGTAGATATTGATATTCGTCAAGTGCTTCTTAACAGTTTTCTATTGCTTCGTATTCAATGTCTGTTATTCAGAGAGTAACTAGTAAATTGCTGTGTAGAACAGTGAATAGTAAATGAAAGTCACACTTCTACAATTGTAAATTTTTATTTGATAGGGAAAAAACAGTCTTTTTGATAGATATTGATGTTCGTCAAGTGCTTCTTAACTATTTTTTATTGCTTCAGATTCAATGTCTGTTATTCAGTCTGTTATTCAGACTTTAATTTGATAGGGTACAAAACTATCTTTTGAAAGATATTGGTATTCGTCAAGTGCTTCTTAACAGCTTTTAATTGCTTCGGGTTCAATGTTTGTTATTCAGTAAGTAACTAGTAATATGCTGTCTAAAACAGTGAGTAGTAAATGACAGTCATAATTCTAATATTGTAGATTTTAAATGGACAGGGAACAAAATGGTCTTTTTGATAGATATCGATATTCGTCAAGTTCATCGTAAGATTTTTCAATTGCTTCGAATTCTATGTCTGTTATTCAGTCAGTAACTAATAATTTTCTATCTAAAACAGTAAGTATAATGAAAGTCAGAATGACACAATTGCATATATAAATTGGATAGGGAACAAAACAGTCTTTTGGTCGAGAATGATATTCGTCAAGTTCTTAACAGATTTATATTACTTCGCATTCAATGTATGTTAATCAGTCAGTAACTAGTATTTTGCTGCATAAAACAGTGAGTAGTAAATGACAGTCAGACTTCTACAAATATTGATTTTAATTGGATAGAGAACAAAACAGTCTTTTTGGTCGGAAGTGATTTTCTTAAAGTGCTTCTTAACACTTTTCAATTTTTTCGTATTCAATGTCTGTTTTTCAGTCAGTAGCTAGTAATTTGCTGTCTAAAAGAGTGAGTAGTAAATGATAGTCCCAATTCTACAATTGTACATTTTAATTGGATAAGGAACGAAACAGTCTTTTTGCTAGATATTGATATTCGTCAAGTGCTTCTTAACAGTTTTCTATTGCTTCGTATTCAATGTCTGTTATTCAGACAGTAACTAGTAAATTGCTGTGTAGAAAAGTGAGTAGTAAATGACAGTCACACTTCTACAATTGTAGATTTTTATTGGATAGGGAAAAACAGTCTTTTTGATAGATATTGATGTTCGTCAAGTGCTTCTTAACTGTTTTTTATTGTTTCAGATTCAATGTCTGTTATTCAGTCTGTTATTCAGATTTTAATTTGATAGGGTACAAAACTATCTTTTGAAAGATATTGGTATTCGTCAAGTGCTTCTTAACAGTTTTTAATTGCTTCGGGTTCAATGTTTGTTATTCAGTAAGTAACTAGTAATATGCAGTCTAAAACAGTGAGTAGTAAATGACAGTCACACTTTTACAACTTTAGATTTTAACTGGATAGGATTAGTAACAGTGAATAGTAAATGACAGTCATAATTCTAATATTGTAGATTTTAAATGGACAGAGAACAAAATAGTCTTTTTGATAGATATCGATATTCGTCAAGTTCATCGTAAGAGTTTTCAATTGCTTCGAATTTTATGTCTGTTATTTAGTCAGTAACTAGTAATTTAAAGTGGAAAACAGTAAGTATTAGATGAAAGTCAGACTTCTGCAATTGTAGATTTTACTTGGATAAGGAGGAAAACCGTCTTTTTGGTCGATATTGATATGTGTTTAGTGCTTCTTAACAGTTTTCTATTGCTTTGAAATCTATGTCCGTTATTCAGTCAATACCTATAATTTGCTGTCTAAAACAGTGAGCAGTAAATGAGAGTCACCATTCTACAATTGAACATTTTAATCAGATAGGGAGCAAAACAGTCGTTTTGACATGTATTGATAATGGTCGTTCAATATCTTCGTTTTGTCTTAAATGGCTTCATATTCAATGTCTGTTATTGAGTCAGTAACTAGAAATTTTCAGTCTAAAACAGCAAATTACTGTTTTAGTTAGTATTTTTGATAGGGATTGATATTCGTCGTTCAATGTCTTCGTATTCAATGTCTGTTATTCAGTCAGTAACTAATAATTTTCTCTCTAAAACAGTGAGTAGTAAATGACAGTCACAATGCCACAATTGTAGATTTAAATTGGACAGGGAAAAAAACAGTCTTTTGGTCGATAATGATATTTGTCAAGTGCTTTTTAACAGTTTTATATTGCTTCGCATTCAATGTATGTTAATCAGTCAGTAACTAGTATTTTGCTGTATAAAACAGTGAGTAGTAAAGGGCAGTCAGACTTCTACAAATGTAGATTTTAATTCGATAGAGAACAAAACAGTCATTTTGGTTAGAAGTAATTTTCTTAAAGTGCTTCTTAACAGTTTTTTATTTCTTCGTGTTCAATGTCTGTTTTTCACTCAGTAGCTAGTAATTTGCTGTCTCAAGGAGTGAAGAGTAAATGACAGTCCCAATTCTAGAATTGTAAATTTTAATTGGGTAGGGAACGAAACAGTCTTTTTGGTAGATATTGATATTCGTCAAGTGCTTCTTAACAGTTTTTTATTGCTGCGTATTAAGTGTCTGTTATTCAGTCAGTAGCTATTAAATTGCTGTGTAAAAAAGTGAGTAGTAAATGACAATCACACTTCTAGAATTGTAGATTTTAATAGAAATTAATAGAAATTGATGTTCGTCGAGTGCGTCTTAAGAGTTTCTATTGCTTCTTATTTTCTTTCTATTGTTCAATTAGTAACTAGTGATTTGCTATCTAAGACAATGAGTAGTAAATGACAGTCACAATGCTACAATTGTAGATTTAAATTGGATAGGGAACAAAACAGTCTTTTGGTCGATAATGATATTCGTCAGGTGCTTCTTAACAGTTTTATATTGCTTCGCATTCAATGTATGTTAATCAGTCAGTAACCAGTATTTTGCTGTATAAATCAGTGAGTAGTAAATGACAGTCAGACTTCTACAAATGTAGATGATAATTGGATAGAGAACAAAACAGTCTTTTTGGTCAGAAGTGATTTTCTTAAAGTGCTTCTTAACAGTTTTTTATTGCTTCGTATTCAGTGTGTTATTCAGTCAGTAATAGTAAATTGTTGTGTAAAACAGTGACAAACACACTTCTACAGTTGTAGATTTTAATTGGATAGGGAACAAAACAGTCTTTTTGATACGCATTGATGTTCGTCAAGCGCTTCTTAACTGTATTTTATTGTTTCAGATTCAATGGCTGTTATTCAGTCAATAACCACTAATGTACTATGTAAAACAGTGAGTATAAATGACAGTCACACTTCTACAACTGCAGATTTTAATTGAATAGGGAATAAAACTGTCTGTTTTTTAGAAATTGATGTTCGTAGAGTGCTTCTTAACAGTTTTATATTGCTTCGTATTCACTTTCTGTTGTTCAATCAGTGCCTAGTGATTTGCTATCTAAGACAATGAGTAGTAAATGACAGTCACAGTTCTACGATTGTTGATTTTAATTTGATAGGGCACAAAACTATCTTTTGAAAGATATTGGTATTCGTCAAGTGCTTCTTAACATTTTTTTACTGCTTTGGATTCAATGTCTGTTATTCAGTAAGAAACTGGTAATATGCTGTCTAAAACAGTAAGTAGCATATGACAGTCACACTTCTACAACTTTAGGTTTTAATTTAATAGGATTAGTAACAGTGAGCAGTAAATGACAGTCATAATTCTAATATTGTAGATTTCAAATGGAAAGGGATCAAAATAGTCTTTTTGAAAGATATTGATATTCGTCAAGTTCTTTGTAACAGTTTTCTATTGTTTCAAATTCTATGTCTGTTATTCAGTCAGTAACTAGTAATTTAGTGGAAAACAGTGAGTTGTAGATAAAAGTCACACTTTTTGGTCGATTGTGATATGTTTTTAGTACTTCTTAACAATTTTCTATTGCTTCGAAGTCAAATTCCATTATTCAGTCAATACCTATAATTTGCTGTCTAAAACAGCGAGCAGTAAATGACAGTCATAATTCTAAAATTGTAGATTTTGAATGAACTGGGAGCAAAACAGTCTTTTTGATACATATTGATATTCTAGAAGTGCTTATTAAGAGTTTTTATTGCTTCGGATTCAATGTTTTTGATTTAGTGAATAACTAGTAATTTAATGTTTAAAACACTGAGTAGTGAGAAGCAGTCATGCTTCTAGAATTGTAGATTTATTCTGTTAGGGAACAAAACAGTCTTGTTGGTCGATAGTGATATTCGTCAAGTGCTTCTTTTGACAGTTTACTATTGCTTCGTATTCTATGTCTTTTATTCAGTCAGTAACTAGTAATTTGCTGTCTAAAACAGTGAGTAGTAAATGGCAGTCACACTGCTAAAATTGTAGATATTAGCTAGATAGAGAACAAAACAGTCCTTTTGGTCGATAGTGATATTTTTCAAGTGCTTCTTAACAGTTTTCAATTTCTTCGTATTCAATGTCTGTTTTTCAGTCAATAACTACTAATTTGCTGTCCAAAAGATTGAGTAGTAAATGACAGTCCCATTTCTACAATTCTTCTGAACAGTTTTCTCAAGTTCTTCTGAACAGATTTTATTGCTTCTTATTAAATGTCTGTCATTCAGTCAGTAACTATTAATTTACTTTGAAAAACAGGGAGTAGTAACTGACAGTTACACTTCTAGAATTGTAGATTTTAATTAGATAGGGAAAAAAAACAGTCTTTTTGAAAGATAGTGATATTCATTAAGTGTTTCTTAACAGTTTTCTGCTGCTTCGTATTCAGTATCTGTTATTCAGTCCGTAACTGGTGATTTACTGTCTAAAACAATGAGTTGTAAGTGACAGCCACAATTCTAAAATTGTATATTTTAATTGGATAGGGAAAAAACAGACTTCTTGATAGATACTGATGTTCCTCAAGGGCGTCTTTACAGTTTTTTATTGCTTCAGATTCAATGTCTGTTATTCAGTCTGTTATTCAGATTTTAATTTGATAGGGTATAAAACTATCTTTTGAAAGATATTGGTATTCGTCAAGTGCTTCTTAACAGTTTTTAATTGCTTCGGGTTCAATGTTTGTTATTCAGTAAGTAACTAGTAATATGCTGTCTAAAACAGTGAGTAGTAAATGAGTAAACGCCTGTTATTCCGTCAGTAACTAGTAATTTGCTGTCTAAAACAGTGAGCAGTAAATGAGAGTCAAAAATCTAAAATTGTAAATTTTAATTAGATAGGGAACAAAACAGTCTTTCTGATAGATATTGATGTTCGTCCAGTGTTTCTTAACAGTTTTTTATTGCTTTATATTCAATGTTTGTCATTCAGTCAGTAGCTAGTAATTTGCTGTGTAAAACAGTCAGTAGTAAATGACAGTCACACTTCTACAATTGTAGATTTAAATTGGATAGGGGACAAAACAGTCTTTTTGGTCGATAGTGATATTCGTCAAGTGCTTCTTAACAGTTTTTTATTGCTTCGCATTCAATGTCTGTTATTCAGTCAGTAGCCAGTAATTTGCTGTCTAAAACAGTGAGTAGTAAATGAGAGTCACAATTCTACAAATGTATATTTTAATTAGAGAGGGAACAAAACACTCTTTTTGATAGATATTGATAATCTTCGTTCAGTGTCTTCGTTATGTCTACAATGGCTTCATATTCAATGACTGTTATTGAGTCAGTAGCTAGTAATTTTCTGACTAAAACAGCAAATTACTGTTTTAGTGAGTATTTTGATAGATATTGATATTTGTCGTTCAATGTCTTCGTTATGTCTTCAGTGGCTTCGTATTCAATGTCTGTTATTCAGTCAGTAACTAGTAATTTGCTGTCTAAAAAAATGAGTAGTAAATGACAGTCAGACTTCTAAAATTATAGATTTTAATTGGATAGGGGACAAAACAGTCTTTTTGGTAGATAGTGATATTCGTCAAGTGCTTCTTAACAGTTTTTTATTGCTTCGCATTCAATGTCTGTTATTCAGTCAGTAACCAGTAATTTGCTTTCTAAAACAGTGAGTAGTAAATGAGAGTAACAATTCTACAAATGTACATTTTAATTAGAGAGGGAACAAAACACTCTTTTTGATAGATATTGATAATCGTCGTTCAGTGTCTTCTTTATGTCTTCAATGGCTTCATATTCAATGACTGTTATTGAGTCAGTAGCTAGTAATTTTCCGACTAAAACAGAAAATTACTGTTTTAGTGAGTATTTTGATAGATATTGATATTTGTCGTTCAATGTCTTCGTTATGTCTTCAGTGGCTTCGTATTCAATGTCTGTTATTCAGTCAGTAACTAGTAATTTGCTGTCTAAAAAAGTGAGTAGTAAATGACAGTCAGACTTCTAAAATTATAGATTTTAATTGGATAGGGGACAAAACAGTCTTTTTGGTCGATAGTGATATTCGTCAAGTGCTTCTTAACAGTTTTTTATTGCTTCGCATTCAATGTCTGTTATTCAGTCAGTAACCAGTAATTTGCTGTCTAAAACAGTGAGTAGTAAATGAGAGTCACAATTCTACAAATGTACATTTTAATTAGAGAGGGAACAAAACACTCTTTTTGATAGATATTGATAATCGTCGTTCAGTGGGTTCGTTATGTCTTCAATGGCTTCATATTCAATGACTGTTATTGAGTCAGTAGCTAGTAATTTTCTGACTAAAACAGCAAATTACTGTTTTATTGAGTATTTTGATACATATTGATATTTGTCGTTCAATGTCTTCGTTATGTCTTCAGTGGCTTCGTATTCAATGTCTGTTATTCAGTCAGTAACTAGTAATTTGCTGTCTAAAAAAGTGAGTAGTAAATGACAGTCAGACTTCTAAAATTATAGATTTTAATTGGATAGGGAAAAAAACAGTTTTTTGGGTCGATAATGATATTCATCAAGTGCTCCTTAACAAATTTTTTCCATTGCTTTCGGATTTAATGTCTGTTATTCAGTCAGTAACTAATAATTTTCTATCTAAAACAGTAAGTAGTAAATGAAAGTCAGAATGACACAATTGCAGATTTAAATTGGATAGGGAACAAAACAGTCTTTTGGTCGAGAATGATATTCGTCAAGTTCTTAACAGATTTATTGATTGCTTCGCATTCAATGTATATTCGCAATCAATGTATATGATTCATTGATTGCTTCGCATTCAATGTATATTAATCAGTCAGTTACTAGTATTTTGCTGCATAAAACAGTGAGTAGTAAATGGCAGTCAGACTTCTACAAATATTGATTTTAATTGGATAGAGAACAAAACAGTCTTTTTGGTCGGAAGTGATTTTCTTAAAGTGCTTCTTAACACTTTTCAATTTGTTCGTATTCAATGTCTGTATTTCAGTCAGTAGCTAGTAATTTGCTGTCTAAAAGATTGAGTAGTAAATGACAGTCCCAATTCTACAATTGTACATTTTAATTGGATAAGGAACGAAACAGTCTTTTTGGTAGATATTGATATTCGTCAAGTGCTTCTTAACAGTTTTCTATTGCTTCGTATTCAATGTCTGTTATTCAGAGAGTAACTAGTAAATTGCTGTGTAGAACAGTGAATAGTAAATGAAAGTCACACTTCTACAATTGTAAATTTTTATTTGATAGGGAAAAAACAGTCTTTTTGATAGATATTGATGTTCGTCAAGTGCTTCTTAACTATTTTTTATTGCTTCAGATTCAATGTCTGTTATTCAGTCTGTTATTCAGACTTTAATTTGATAGGGTACAAAACTATCTTTTGAAAGATATTGGTATTCGTCAAGTGCTTCTTAACAGCTTTTAATTGCTTCGGGTTCAATGTTTGTTATTCAGTAAGTAACTAGTAATATGCTGTCTAAAACAGTGAGTAGTAAATGACAGTCATAATTCTAATATTATAGATTTTAAATGGAGAGGGAACAAAATGGTCTTTTTGATAGATATCGATATTCGTCAAGTTCATCGTAAGATTTTTCAATTGCTTCGAATTCTATGTCTGTTATTCAGTCAGTAACTAATAATTTTCTATCTAAAACAGTAAGTATAATGAAAGTCAGAATGACACAATTGCATATATAAATTGGATAGGGAACAAAACAGTCTTTTGGTCGAGAATGATATTCGTCAAGTTCTTAACAGATTTATATTACTTCGCATTCAATGTATGTTAATCAGTCAGTAACTAGTATTTTGCTGCATAAAACAGTGAATAGTAAATGACAGTCAGACTTCTACAAATATTGATTTTAATTGGATAGAGAACAAAACAGTCTTTTTGGTCGGAAGTGATTTTCTTAAAGTGCTTCTTAACACTTTTCAATTTTTTCGTATTCAATGTCTGTTTTTCAGTCAGTAGCTAGTAATTTGCTGTCTAAAAGAGTGAGTAGTAAATGATAGTCCCAATTCTACAATTGTACATTTTAATTGGATAAGGAACGAAACAGTCTTTTTGCTAGATATTGATATTCGTCAAGTGCTTCTTAACAGTTTTCTATTGCTTCGTATTCAATGTCTGTTATTCAGACAGTAACTAGTAAATTGCTGTGTAGAAAAGTGAGTAGTAAATGACAGTCACACTTCTACAATTGTAGATTTTTATTGGATAGGGAAAAACAGTCTTTTTGATAGATATTGATGTTCGTCAAGTGCTTCTTAACTGTTTTTTATTGCTTCAGATTCAATGTCTGTTATTCAGTCTGTTATTCAGATTTTAATTTGATAGGGTACAAAACTATCTTTTGAAAGATATTGGTATTCGTCAAGTGCTTCTTAACAGTTTTTAATTGCTTCGGGTTCAATGTTTGTTATTCAGTAAGTAACTAGTAATATGCAGTCTAAAACAGTGAGTAGTAAATGACAGTCACACTTTTACAACTTTAGATTTTAACTGGATAGGATTAGTAACAGTGAATAGTAAATGACAGTCATAATTCTAATATTGTAGATTTTAAATGGACAGAGAACAAAATAGTCTTTTTGATAGATATCGATATTCGTCAAGTTCATCGTAAGAGTTTTCAATTGCTTCGAACTTTATGTCTGTTATTTAGTCAGTAACTAGTAATTTAAAGTGGAAAACAGTAAGTATTAGATGAAAGTCAGACTTCTGCAATTGTAGATTTTACTTGGATAAGGAGGAAAACCGTCTTTTTGGTCGATATTGATATGTGTTTAGTGCTTCTTAACAGTTTTCTATTGCTTTGAAATCTATGTCCGTTATTCAGTCAATACCTATAATTTGCTGTCTAAAACAGTGAGCAGTAAATGAGAGTCACCATTCTACAATTGAACATTTTAATCAGATAGGGAGCAAAACAGTCGTTTTGACATGTATTGATAATGGTCGTTCAATATCTTCGTTTTGTCTTAAATGGCTTCATATTCAATGTCTGTTATTGAGTCAGTAACTAGAAATTTTCAGTCTAAAACAGCAAATTACTGTTTTAGTTAGTATTTTTGATAGGGATTGATATTCGTCGTTCAATGTCTTCGTATTCAATGTCTGTTATTCAGTCAGTAACTAATAATTTTCTCTCTAAAACAGTGAGTAGTAAATGACAGTCACAATACCACAATTGTAGATTTAAATTGGACAGGGAAAAAAACAGTCTTTTGGTCGATAATGATATTTGTCAAGTGCTTTTTAACAGTTTTATATTGCTTCGCATTCAATGTATGTTAATCAGTCAGTAACTAGTATTTTGCTGTATAAAACAGTGAGTAGTAAAGGGCAGTCAGACTTCTACAAATGTAGATTTTAATTCGATAGAGAACAAAACAGTCATTTTGGTTGGAAGTAATTTTCTTAAAGTGCTTCTTAACAGTTTTTTATTTCTTCGTGTTCAATGTCTGTTTTTCACTCAGTAGCTAGTAATTTGCTGTCTCAAGGAGTGAAGAGTAAATGACAGTCCCAATTCTAGAATTGTAAATTTTAATTGGGTAGGGAACGAAACAGTCTTTTTGGTAGATATTGATATTCTTCAAATGCTTCTTAACAGTTTTTTATTGCTGCGTATTAAGTGTCTGTTATTCAGTCAGTAGCTATTAAATTGCTGTGTAAAAAAGTGAGTAGTAAATGACAATCACACTTCTAGAATTGTAGATTTTAATAGAAATTAATAGAAATTGATGTTCGTCGAGTGCGTCTTAATAGTTTCTATTGCTTCTTATTTTCTTTCTATTGTTCAATTAGTAACTAGTGATTTGCTATCTAAGACAATGAGTAGTAAATGACAGTCACAATGCTACAATTGTAGATTTAAATTGGATAGGGAACAAAACAGTCTTTTGGTCGATAATGATATTCGTCAAGTGCTTCTTAACAGTTTTATATTGCTTCGCATTCAATGTATGTTAATCAGTCAGTAACCAGTATTTTGCTGTATAAATCAGTGAGTAGTAAATGACAGTCAGACTTCTACAAATGTAGATGATAATTGGATAGAGAACAAAACAGTCTTTTTGGTCAGAAGTGATTTTCTTAAAGTGCTTCTTAACAGTTTTTTATTGCTTCGTATTCAGTGTGTTATTCAGTCAGTAATAGTAAATTGTTGTGTAAAACAGTGACAAACACACTTCTACAGTTGTAGATTTTAATTGGATAGGGAACAAAACAGTCTTTTTGATACGCATTGATGTTCGTCAAGCGCTTCTTAACTGTATTTTATTGTTTCAGATTCAATGGCTGTTATTCAGTCAATAACCACTAATGTACTATGTAAAACAGTGAGTATAAATGACAGTCACACTTCTACAACTGTAGATTTTAATTGAATAGGGAATAAAACAGTCTGTTTTATAGAAATTGATGTTCGTAGAGTGCTTCTTAACAGTTTTATATTGCTTCGTATTCACTTTCTGTTGTTCAATCAGTGCCTAGTGATTTGCTATCTAAGACAATGAGTAGTAAATGACAGTCACAGTTCTACGATTGTTGATTTTAATTTGATAGGGCACAAAACTATCTTTTGAAAGATATTGGTATTCGTCAAGTGCTTCTTAACATTTTTTTACTGCTTTGGATTTAATGTCTGTTATTCAGTAAGAAACTGGTAATATGCTGTCTAAAACAGTAAGTAGCATATGACAGTCACACTTCTACAACTTTAGGTTTTAATTTAATAGGATTAGTAACAGTGAGCAGTAAATGACAGTCATAATTCTAATATTGTAGATTTCAAATGGAAAGGGATCAAAATAGTCTTTTTGAAAGATATTGATATTCGTCAAGTTCTTTGTAACAGTTTTCTATTGTTTCAAATTCTATGTCTGTTATTCAGTCAGTAACTAGTAATTTAGTGGAAAACAGTGAGTTGTAGATAAAAGTCACACTTTTTGGTCGATTGTGATATGTTTTTAGTACTTCTTAACAATTTTCTATTGCTTCGAAGTCAAATTCCATTCTTCAGTCAATACCTATAATTTGCTGTCTAAGACAGCGAGCAGTAAATGACAGTCATAATTCTAAAATTGTAGATTTTGAATGAACTGGGAACAAAACAGTCTTTTTGATACATATTGATATTCTAGAAATGCTTATTAAGAGTTTTTATTGCTTCGGATTCAATGTTTTTGATTTAGTGAATAACTAGTAATTTAATGTTTAAAACACTGAGTAGTGAGAAGCAGTCATGCTTCTAGAATTGTAGATTTATTCTGTTAGGGAACAAAACAGTCTTGTTGGTCGATAGTGATATTCGTCAAGTGCTTCTTTTGACAGTTTACTATTGCTTCGTATTCTATGTCTTTTATTCAGTCAGTAACTAGTAATTTGCTGTCTAAAACAGTGAGTAGTAAATGGCAGTCACACTGCTAAAATTGTAGATATTAGCTAGATAGAGAACAAAACAGTCCTTTTGGTCGATAGTGATATTTTTCAAGTGCTTCTTAACAGTTTTCAATTTCTTCGTATTCAATGTCTGTTTTTCAGTCAATAACTACTAATTTGCTGTCCAAAAGATTGAGTAGTAAATGACAGTCCCATTTCTACAATTCTTCTGAACAGTTTTCTCAAGTTCTTCTGAACAGATTTTATTGCTTCTTATTAAATGTCTGTCATTCAGTCAGTAACTATTAATTTACTTTGAAAAACAGTGAGTAGTAACTGACAGTTACACTTCTAGAATTGTAGATTTTAATTAGATAGGGAAAAAAAACAGTCTTTTTGAAAGATAGTGATATTCATTAAGTGTTTCTTAACAGTTTTCTGCTGCTTCGTATTCAGTATCTGTTATTCAGTCCGTAACTGGTGATTTACTGTCTAAAACAATGAGTTGTAAGTGACAGCCACAATTCTAAAATTGTATATTTTAATTGGATAGGGAAAAAACAGACTTCTTGATAGATACTGATGTTCCTCAAGGGCGTCTTTACAGTTTTTTATTGCTTCGGATTCAATGTCTGTTATTCAGTCAATAGCTAGTAATGTACTATGTAAAACAGTAAGTAATAAATGACAGTAACACTTCTAAAACTGTAGATTTTAAATCAATAGGAAACAAAACAGTCTTTTTTGTCGATATTAATAGTCGTCAACTGCTTCTTAAAAGTTTTCTATTGCTCCGTATTTAATGTTTGTTGTTCAGTCAGTAACTGTTGATTTCCTATCTAAGACAATGAGTAGTAAATGACACTCACGCTTCTAAGACTGTTGATTTTAATTTGATAGGGTACAAAACTGTCTTTTGATAGATCTCTTACTATGTTGCTAGCTACCGCTCCAACCCGGATATTGGCATTTGTCAAGCACTTCTTAACAGTTTTTTGTTGCTCCGGATTCAATGCCTATTATTCAGCAAGTAAATAGTAATATGCTGTCTAAAACAATGAGTAGTAAATGACAGTCAAACTTCTAAAACTTTAGATTTTAACTGGATAGGGAACAAAACAAGTCTTTTTAGTGGATAGTGATATTCGTCAGTACTTCTTAACAGTTTTTATTGCTTCGTATTCAATGTCTGTTATTCAGTCAGTAACTAGTAATTTGCTGTGTAAAAAAGTGAGTAGTAAATGACAGTCACATTTCTACCATAGTAGATTTTAATTGGATAGGGAACAGAGCAGCCTTTTTGGTCGATATTGTTATTCGTCAAGTTGTTTTAACAGTTTTTTATTGCTTTGGATTCAATGTCTGTTATTCAGTCAGTAATTAGTAATTTGCTGTCTAAAACAACGAGTAATAAATGACAGTCAAAATTCTACGATTGTAGATTTTAATTTAATAGGGAATAAAACCACCTTTTTATACATATTAATATTCTTCAAGTGCTTTTTAACAGTTATTTATTGCTTCGTATTCAATGTTTGTCTTTCAATCAGTAACTAGTAATTTGCTGTGTAAAACGGTCAGTAGTAAATGACAGTCACGCTTCTACAATTGTTGATTTTAATTGGATAAGAAACAAAACACTCTTTTTGTTCGATAATGATATTCGTCAAGTGCTTCTTAACAGTTTTTATTGCTTCGGATTCAATGTCTTTTATTAAGTCAGTAACTAGTAATTTGCCGTCTAAAACAGTGAGTAGTAAATGAGAGTCACAATTCTACAATTGTACATTTTAATTGGATAGGGAACAAAACAGACTTTTTGATAGATAGTGATATTCGTTAAGTGTTTCTTAACAGTTTTCTGCTGCTTCGTACTCAGTATCTGTTATTCAGTCCGTAGCTAATGATTTACTGTCTAAAAAAATTAGTTTGTAAATGACAGTCACAATTCTAAAATTGTATATTTTAACTGGATCGGGAACAAAACAAGTCTTTTTAGTCGACAGTGATATTCTTCAGTACTTCTTAACAGTTTTTTATTGATTCGTATTCAACGTTTGTCATTCAGTAAATAACCAGTAATTTGCTGTGTAAAACGTTCAGTAGTAAATGACAGTCACACTTCTACAATTGTTGATTTTAATTGGATAGGGAACAAAAGAGTCTTTTTGTTCGATAGTAATATTCGTCAAGTGCTTCTTAACATATTTTTATTATTTCGGATTCAATTTCTGTTATTCAGTCAGTAACTAGTAATTGGCTATATAAACAGTGAGTAGTAAATGACAGTCAGACTTCAACAATTGTAGATTTTAATTGGATAGGGAACAAAACATTTTTTTTTTGTTGAAAGTGCTTCTTAACAGTTTTTTGCTTCAGATTCAATGTCTGTTATTAAGTCAGTAACCAGCAACTTGCTGTCTAGAACAGTGAGTAGTAAATGAGAGTCACAATTCTATAATTGTACATTTTAATTGGATAGGGAACAAAACAGACTTTTTGATAGATAGTGATATTTTTAAGCGTTTCTTAACAGTTTTTTGCTGCTTCGTATTCAGTATCTGTTATTCAGTCCGTTACTAGTGATTTACTGTCTAAAACATTGAGTTTGTAAATGACCTTCACAATTCTAAAATTGTACATTTTAACTGGATAGGGAACGAAACAAGTCTTTTTAGTCGATAGTAATATTCGTCAGTACTTCTTAGCAGCTTTTTGTTGCTTCGTATTCAATGTTTGTCATTCAGTCAGTAACTAGTAACTTGCTGTGTAAAACGGTCAGTAGTAAATGACTGTCACACTTCTACAATTGTTGATTTTAATTGGATAGGGAACAAAACAGTCTTTTTGTGCGATAGTGATATTCGTCAATTGCTTCTTAGCAGTTTTTATTGCTTCGGATTTAATGTCTGTTATTCAGTCAGTAACTAGTAATTTGCTATATAAACAGTGAGTAGTAAATGACAGTAAGACTTTTACAATTGTAGATTTTAATTTGATAGGGAACAAAACAATTATTTTGGTCGATAGTGATATCCGTAAAGTGCTTATTAACAGTTTTTTTTATTGCTTTGGATTCAATATTTGTTATTCAGTCATTGTACTGTTTAAAACAGTGAGTAGTAAATGAGAGTCACAATTCTGCAATTGTACATTCTAATTAGATATGAACAAAAATAATTTTTTTAGTAGATATTGATGTTCGTCAAGGGCGTCTTAACAGTTTTTTATTGCTTCAGATTCATTGTCTGTTATTCAGTCAGCAGCTATTAATTTGCTATAAAAAAAAGTAAATAGTAAATGACAGCCAGACTTCTACAATTGTAGATTTTAATTGGATAGGGAACAAAACAATATTTTTGGTCTATAGTGATATCCGTAAAGTAGGATTCAATATCCGTAGGATTCAATATTTGTTATTCAGTCATTAACTAGTAATTTGCTGTCTGGAACAGGAAACAGTGAGTAGTAAATGAGAGTCACAATTCTACAATTATACATTTTTATTAGATATGAATAAAACAGTCTTTCTGATATTGATTTACATATTGATTACATGACAGATGTAGATTTATTTAGTTAGGGAACAAAACAGTCTTGTTGGTCGATAGTGATGTTCGTCAAGTGCTTCTTTTAACAGTTTACTATTGCTACGTATTCAATGTCTTTTATTCAGTCAGTAACTAGTAATTTTCTGTCTAAAACAGTGAGTAGTAAATGGCAGTTACACTTCCACAATTGTACATTTTAATTAGATAGGGAACAAAACAGTCCTTTTGGTCGATCGTGATATTCTTCAAGTGCTTCTTAACAGATTTCAATTTCTTCGTATTCAATGTCTGTTTTTCAATCAGTAACTATTTATTTGCTGTCCAAAAGATTGAGTTGTAAATGACAGTCCCAATTCTAAAATTGTACATTTTAATTGGATAGGGAATGAAACAGTATTTTTGGTATTATTACAACAAAACAGTATTATTTTTATTGCTTCGAATTCAATGTATGTTATTCAGTCAGTAACTAGTAATTTGATGATCAAAACTGTGAGTAGTGAACGACAGTCACACTTCTACAATTGTAGATTTTAATTAGATAAGGAACAAAACAGTATGTTTGGTCGATAGTGATATTCTTTCAATGTTTCTTAACAGTTTTCTGCTGCTTCGTATTCAGTATCTGTTATTCAGTCCATAACTCTTGATTTACTGTCTAAAACAATGAGTTGTAAATGAAAGTCGCAATTCTAAAATTGTACATTTTAATTGGATAGGGAACAAAACAGTCTGTTTGATAGATATTGATATTCGTCAAGTGCTTCTTAACAGTTTTTTTATTGCTTCGGATTCAATGTCTGTTATTCAGTAAGTACCTAGTAATATGCTGTCTAAAACAGTCAGTAGTAAATGAAAGTCACACTTCTACAAATTTATATTTAAATTGGATGGGATTAGTAACAGTGAGCAGGAAATAACAGTCATAATTCTAATATTTTAGATTTTAAATGGACAGGGAACAAAACAACCTTTTTGATAGATATTAATAATCGTCAAGTGCTTAGTAACAGTTTTCCATTGCTTTGAATCCAACGCATGTTACTCAGTCAGTAACTAGTAATTTAAAGTGGAAAACAGTGAGTAGTAGATGAAAGTCACACTTCTACAATCGTATATTTTGATTGGATAGGGAGCAAAACAATCTTTTGGTTGATATTGATACGTGTTTGGTGTTTCTTAACAGTTTTCCATTCGATTTGAATTCAATGTCTTGTTATTCAGTCATATCAACTAATTTGCTATGTAAAACAGTGAGCAGTAAATGACAGTCATAATTCTAATATTATAAATTTTCAATGGACAGGGAACAAAACAGCCTTTTTGATAAATGCTAATATTCGTTAAGTTCTTCTTAACAGTTTTCTAATGGTTAGCATTCAATGTCTGTTATTCAGTCAGTAACTAGTATTCTGCTGTCTAATTCAACGAGTAGTAAATGACAGTCAAAATTCTACAATTCTAGATTTTAATTTAATAGGGAATAAAACCGCCTCTTTGACACATATTTTATTGCTTCTTTTATTGCTTCAATGTTTTTGATTTATTGAATAACTAGTAATTACTGTGTAAAACAGTGACCAGTAAATGATAGTCAGGCTTTTACAATTGTAGATTTATTTGGTTAGGGAACAAAACAGTCTTATTGGTCGATAGAGATGTTTGTCAAGCGCTTCTTTTAACAGTTTTTTTATTTCTTCGGATTCAATGTCTGTTATTCAGTCAGTAACTAGTAATTTGCTACGTAAAAAAGTGAGTAGTAAATGACAGTCACACCTCCACAATGGTAGATTTTAATTGGATAGGGGACAAAGCAGCCTTTTTGGTTGATAGTGATATTCGTCAAATACTTCTTAACAGTTTCTTATTGCTTCGGATTCAATGTCTGTTATTCAGTCAATAACTAGTAATTTTCTTTGTAAAACCGTGAGTAGTAAATGACAGTCAAACTTCAACAATTGTAGATTTTAATTGGATAGGAAGCAAAACGGTCTTTTTGATAGTCTCGTCAATAGATTCGATTCGTCATTGATATTCGTCAAGTACTTCTTAACAGTACTTTATTTTTTCGGATTCAATGCCTGTTATTCAGTCAATAACTAGTAATATGCTGTCTAAAATAGTGCTTAGTCAATGACATTCAAACTTCTACAATAGTAAATTTTAATTGGATAGGGAACAAAACAGTCTTTTCGGTCGATAATGATATTCGTTAAGTGCTTCTTAACAGTTTTCTATTGCTTTAGATTCAATGTCTGTTCTTCAGTCAACAACTAGCAATTTGCTATCTAAACTACAGAGTAGTAAATAGCAGTCACAGCTCTAAAATTGTAGATTTTAATTGGATAGAGAACAAAACATGTCTTTTTGATATTCGTTAAGTTGTTCTTAACAGTTTTCCACTGCTTTGTATTCAGTATCTGTTACAGTCACACTTGCAAGTCACACTTCTACAGTTGTAGATTTGAATTTGATAGCGATCAAAACAGTCTTTTTGACAGATATTGATATTCGTCACACAGTTTTGTTGCTTCGGATTCAATGTCTGTTTTTCAGTCAGTAACTAGTAATTTGCTGTCTAAAATAGTGAATTGTAAATGACAGTCATACTTGAGTACTTGTATATTTTAATTGGATAGGGAACAAAACAGTCTTTTTGATAGACGTTGATATTCGTTAAGTTCTTCTTGACAGTTTTCTAAAGCATCAGATTTAGTGTCTGTTAATCAGTAAATAACTAGTAGTTTATTGTGTAACACAGTTAGTAATAAATGGTTTGGTCAACAGTCATATTCGTCAAGTACTTCTTAACAGTTTTCTATTGCTTCGTATTTAATTTATTTTATTCAGTCAGTAACCCGTAATTTGCTGTATAAAATAGTGAGTAGTAAATGACAGTCAAACTTCTACAATTGTAGATTCTAATTGGATAGGGAACAAAACAATCTTTTTGATAGATATTGATATTCGTCAAGTGCCTCTTAACTAATTTTATTGCTTCTATTAAATGACAGCCACACTTCTACAACTGTAGATTTTAATTTGATAGGTAATAAAGTAGTCTTTTTGGTCCATAGTAATATTCGTCAAGTGCTTCTTAACAGTTTTCTATTGCTTTGGATTCAATGTCTCTTATTCAGTCAATAACTAGTAATTTGGTGTCTAAGACAGTGAATAGTAAATGATAGTCATACTTCCAGAAATGTATATTTTAATTGGATAGAGAACAAAACAGTATTTTGGTATTTATATTCATTCTTCTTAACAATTAAGTTCTTCTTAACAATTTTCTACTGCTTCGTATTCAATGTCGGTTATTCAGTCAGTGGCTAGTAATCTGCTGCCTAAAATAATTGGTAATAAATGACAATCAAACTTCTACAGTTGTAGATTTTAATTTGATAGGGAGCAAAACAGTCTTTTTGATAGATATTGATATCCGTCACACAGTTTTTTATTGCTTAGGATTCAATGTCTGTTATTCAGTCAGTAACTAGTAGTTTGCTGTCTAAAGCAGTGAATAGTAAATGACAGTCACACTTGACAATTTGTACATTTCATTGGATGGGAAACAAAACAGTCTTTTTGAAAGATATTGATATTCGTTAAGTTCTTTTTAACAGTTTATTATTGCTTCGTGTTGGATGTATTATATTCAGTCAGTAACTAGTATTTTGCTGTCTAAAACAATGAGTGATAAATGACAGTTAGAGTTCTGCAATTGTAGATTTTAATTGGATAGGGAACAAAACAGTCTTTTTGATAGGTATTGATATTTGTTAAGCTTTGTCTTAACAGTTTTCTACTGCTTCGTATACATTATCTGTTATTCAGTCAGTAACTAGTAATATCCTACCTAAAGCAATGAGTAATAAAAGATAGTCACACTTCTACCAGTGTCGATTTTAATTTGATAGGGAACAAAATAGTCTTTTTGATAGATATCGATATTCCTCAATTGCTTCTTAACAGTTATTTTCCGCTTCAGATTTAATGTCTGTTACTCAATCAGTAGCTATTAATTTGCCATCTAAGACAGCAAGTAATAAATGACAGTCACACTTCTACCATTGTAGATTTTAACTTGATAGGGAACAAAACAGTCTTTTCGATAAATATTGATACTCGTCACGTGCTTCTTAACAGTTAATTTTTGCTTCGGATTCAATGTCTGTTACTCAGTCAGGAACTGTTAAATGGCCATCTAAGTTAGTGAGTAATAAATGACAGTCACACTTGAACAATTGTAGATTGTTACCAGCCAGTATTTTTGATGGATACTGATATTCGTCTAGTGCTTATTAACAGTTTTCTACTGCTTCGTATTCAATGTCTGTGATTCAGTCAGTAACTAGTGATTTGCTTTCTAAGAAATTAGTAGTAAACGACAGTCATACTTCTACATTTGTAGATTTTAATTTAATAGGGAACAAAACAGCATTTTTGAAAGATATTGATCTTCGTTAAGTTCTTCTTAACAATTTATTATTGCTTCATATTTAATGTATTTTATTCAGTCAGTAACTAGTAATTTTCTGTCTAAAACAGTGAGTAGTAAATGACAGTCAAACTTATACAATTGTAGATTTTATTTGGATAGGGAACAAAACAGTCTTTTTCGTCAATAGTGATATTCGTCAAGTGCTTCTTAACAGTTTTCTGTTGCTTTGGATTCAATTTCTGTTATTCAGTCAATAACTAGTAATTTGCTGTCTAAAACAATGAGTAATAAATGACAGTCAGAGTTCTGCAACTGTAGATTTTAATTGGATAGGGAACAAAATAGTATTTTTGATAGGAATTGATATTCGTTAAGTTCTTCTTATCAGTTCTCTACAGCTTGGTATTCAATATGTTATTCAGTCATTAACTAGTAATCTTCTGCCTAAAACAATGAGTAATAAATGACAGTCACACTTCTACAATTTTAGATTTTAATTTGATAAGGAACAAAATAGTATTTTTGATAGATATTGATATTCGTCACGTGCTTCTTTTTTGCTTCGGATTTTATTTTTGTTACTCAGTCAGTAACCCATCTAAGACAGTGAGTAATAAATGACAGTCATCTTCAACAATTTAAGATTTTAATTGGATAGGGAACAAACCAGTCTTTTTGACGGATACTGAAATTCGTCTAGTGCTTATTAACAGTTTTCTTTTGCTTCGTAGTCAACGTCTGTTATTCCGTCAGTTACCAGTAATTTACTGCCTACAACAAAAAGTAGTAAATGACAGGCACACTTTTACAATTATAGATTATAATTGGCTAGCGAGCAAAATAGTCTTTTTGGTAGATATTGATTTTCTTCGTGTTTCTCAACAGTTTCCTTCGGCTTTGTTGTAATTGTCTCTTATTCAGTTAACATCTAGTGAGTCGCTGAGCAAAAAAGTGAGCAGTAAATAACGGTCGCAACTATCGTTGCACCCATAATGTTCCTCATGTAATTTTTTAATAATTCTTTAATGCCAGGCAGTCAGAGTCTGTTATTTGGTTAGTAACTAGGGATTTCCTGTGTAGAACAGTCAGTATTAAATGGCGGCCATACTCCTAGAATCCCAGGTTTAAATTAGCTTGGAACAGAAACAGTGTTTTTCATAGATATTTATGTTAAACAAATACCTCTTATTAACAGTTTTCCATTGCTTTGTAGTACGCGCCTGTTATTCAGTCAGTAAAAAGTAATCCACTGATTAAAACATTGACTAGTAAATAATGGTTGCACTTCTAGAATACTCGTTCTTGATTGCCTAGCGAATAAAACTGCCTTTTTGATAGATACGGACGTATGGTAAGTACTTTTTAGGAGTGTTCTATTTCTTTATAGACAGCGTGTGTTATTCAAACAGGTACTATTAAGTTGATGAGTAAAACCGGGAGTAGTAAATGATGGTCACAACCATCACTACACCCATGATATTAATGTTCATCAAGTTCATCTTAAAAATTCTCCAAACAGTATTTTATTAGATATAAATGTCTGTCAAGAACTTCTTAACAGTTTTTGGGCTTTGCAGTCAATGTTTTTTTGTATATTCAGTAACTAGTGCTTCACTAAGTGAAACAGTGAGTAGTAAACAACGGAAATACTAAGTTTTTAATTGGCTAGTTACCAAAACAGTCTCTTAGTAGATATCAATGTTCGTCAAGTGCTTCTAAATAGTTTTTTATTGTTTTGTAGTCAGCGTCTGTTATTCAGTCAGTAACTAGTAATTCGCTTTGTAAAACAGTGATTAGTAAATGACAGTTAACTGACTTGCAACCAATGCAGTTTTTTTAATAGATATTAACGTTGGTCGAGTACCTCTTATTAACAGTTTTCTATTGCTTTGCGGTCAGTATCTGTTGGTCAGACGCTAATAAATATGTTCGCCAAGTGCCTTTGTAATCAGCATCTATAATTCAGTCAGTAATTAGTAATTTGCTGAGTAGAAACGTGAGAAGTAACTGACAGTCACACTTCTAGAATCCTAGGTTTTTATTGGCTAGTAACCAAAACAGTCTTTTTAGTACATGTTACTGTTCGTCAAGCATCTTTGTAGTCAGCGTCTGTTTTTAAGTCAGTGTCTAGTAATTCCCCGAGTAAAACAGTGAGCAGTAAATGATAGCCACACATCTAGAATCTTAGGTTTAAATTGGCAAGTGACCAAAATTTTACAGATGTTATCGTCCATCAAGTTCCTCTTAAGAGTTTTCTATTGTTTTGTAGTCATTGTCTGTTAGTCAGTCAGTAACTAGTAATTTTCTTAGTAATACGTGAGTTGTAAATGACAGTCACACTTCTAGAATCCTAGGTCCTAATTTGCGAGTGACTAATACAGTCTACTTAATACATGATAATGTTCGTTAAGTACCTTTGCAGTCAGCGTCTGTTATCAAAATTTGTCAAATACATTTTTTTTTAACAGTGCTTTGTAGTGAACGTCTGTTATTCAGCCAGTAACAAGTAATTCCCTGAGAAAAACAGTGAGCAGTAAGTAGTAGTCAGCGTCTATTGTCCAGTTAGTATTTAGTAATTCGCTTAGCAAAACAGTTGAGCAATGAATGTCAGCCACACTTCTAGAATCCTAGGTTTTAATTGGCTAATGACCAAAACAATCTTTAATATATATCCTTGTTCGTCAAGTTTATATTATTAACGGTTTTTGTTACTTTATAGTCAGTGTCACTTATTCGGTCAGTAAGAAGTACATTGCGGTGTAAAACAGTGAGCATTAAATGATGGTCACTTTTCTCACACCCAAGGTTTTGTCAAGTGTTTTTTAACAGTTTTCTATTGCTTTCGTTGAGTAAAGCAATAATCACTAAATTACGGTCGTAATTCTAGAATTCCAGGTTTTCATTGGATAGCGATTAAAACAGTCTCTTTAATAGGAGCTAACTTTGTAGTTAGGGTCTTTTATTCAGTTAGTCAGCATCTTTTATTGAGTCAGTAACTAGCAATTCGCTGAACAAATCGATGAACTGTAAATAATAGTCACAATTCTAGAACACTAGCTTTTAATTGGCTAGTGACTAATGTAGATGTTTATGTTCGTCGAGCCCCAGTCAGTATCTAGTAATTCGCTTAGTGAAGCAGTGAGTAGGAAATGACTGCCACACTTCAAGAATCCTAAACTGTAATTCTGCAGTGAATAAAACAATTTTTTAATAGATGATTTATGTTCGTCAAGTACCTGCTGCTCACAGTTTGAAATGCATTGTTGTCAGCGCCTGTTATTCAGTCAGTAACAAGTAATTTTGAGTAAAAAAGTGAGTAGTATGCGACAGTTATACTCTTAGAGTCCCAGGTTTAAATTGGGTAGTGGCCAAAAGTCTTTTTAATTCACTTTAATGTTCGTCAATTACTTTTTAACAGTTTTCTATAGCTTTTTAATCAGCGTCTGCCATTCAATCGGTAATTCGATGAGTAAAGCAGTGAGTAGTAAATGATAGTCACACTTCAAGAATCCCATGTTTTAATTGGCTAGTGACCAGAACATACTTTATAAATATTAATAAATATTAAATATTAATATTTAATAATAAATATTGATGTCCGTCAAGTACCTCTTATTAACAGTTTGCAACTGATTTGTAGTCAGCGTCTGTTAGTCAGTAACTGTTAAATTGCTGAGTAAAAGAGTGAGTAGAAAATGATGGCTACACTTTTAACATTCTAGGTTTTTATTTGGTAGTGACCAAAACAGTCTTTCTAATAGGTGTAATGTTCATCAAGTGCCTCTTATAAGCAGCATTTTATTCTTCTGTAGTCGGCGTCTGTTTTTCAGTCAGTAGTAAGTCCTTTGATGAGTGAAACAGTGAGTAGTAAATGACAGTCATACTTCTAGAAACCTAAGTTTTAATTGGCTAGTGAACAAAGCAGTCTTTTAAGTACATATTAATTTTCGTCAAGTACCTCTTATTAACAATGTTCCATGTTTTTGTCACTAACGTCCGTTATATTGTCAGTAACTGTAAACTTGCTGAGTAAAACGATGAGTAGTAAATGATAGTCACACTTTTAGAATCCAAGCTTTTTATTGGCTAGTGATCAAAATAGTTTTTTTTTATAGATTTTAATGTTCGCCAAGTAACTCTTAACAGTTTTCTATTGCATTGTAGTCAGCGATTGTTATTCATTCAGTAGCTAGTTATTCGCAGAGTAAAACAGTGAGTAGTAAATGACAATAAAAAAATATATAATCGAAGGTTTTAATTGGCTAGTGACCAAAACAGTCTTTTTAATGAATGATAATGATCGTCAAGTACCCCAGAACAATTTTCCGTTTGTTTGTTGTCAGGCGTCTGTCATTCAGTCAGTAACCAGTAATTCACTTAGTAAAAAGGTGAGTTCACATAGATATTAATGTTCGTCAAATACCTCTTATTAAAAGTTTTCTGTTGCTTTTTAGTCAGCGTCATCTATTCAGGCGCTAAACTTAATGTTGGTCAAGTACCTTTGTAGTCAGTGTCTGTTTTTTGGTGTGTTAGTATTGTCACTGACTGTTATTCTCGGTGATAATAGTCAGCGTGTATATTTCAGTCTCACTAATATTCGTCAACTATATTTTATCAACATTTTTTTTTACTTCTTTATAGTCAACGTTTGTTATACAGTCAGTAACTACTAGATCTCTGAGTAAAACATTGAGTCGTTAATGACAGTCATACATCTATAATCCTGGGTGTTAGTGGTCTAGCGACCTATTTAGGGGATATTAAGGTTCGTCAAGCAACGTCTTATTAATAGTTTTCCGTTACGTATTAGTCAGTGTCAGTCGTTCAGTCACTGAATAGTAATTTGGTGAGTAAAAAAAGTGAGTAGCAGGCAACAGTCACACTTCTAGAATCCCAGTTTTTATTTGTCTAGGGACCAAACAGTCCTTTTAAAAGATGTTAATGTTCGTCACGTATTTTTTATTAACAGTTTTCTGTTTCTTAGTAGTCAGTGTCTGTTATTCAATCGGAAACAGTTTAGTAACAGCTGTAACAGTTTAGTAATTCATTGAGTAAAACAGTGAGTAATAGATGATTATCATACTTCGAAAATCCTAAGTTTTAATTGACTATTGACGTAAAAAATTTTTTAATAGAGATTAATGGTCTTCAATATAATACAGTCAGTAAGTAGTTAGTGAGTAGTTTCTTAGTAGTCAGTGTCTGTTATTCAATCGGAAACAAGTAATTTGCTGAGTAAAACAGTGAGTGGTTTGTTACAGTCACACTTCTAAAATCCTAAGTTTTAACTAACTAGTGGTCAAAACTGTCTTTTGAATAGATGTTAATGTTCTTCAAGTGCTTTTTAACAGTTTTCTATAGCTTTGTATTCGGCGCCTATTATTCAGTCATTTTATAGTAATAAGCTGATTAAAACAGTGAGTTGTAAATGACCGTCAGACTTCTAGAATCCCAGGTTTTAATTGGCCAGTGGCCAATACAGTCTTTTGAATAGATCTTAATGGTCATCACGTACTTTTTATTAACAGTTTTTATTGCTTTGTAGTCAGTGTCTGTTATTCAATCACAAACAAGTAATTTGTCGAGTAGAACAGTGAGTAGTAAGTGACAGTCACACTTCTATAATCCTAGGTTTTAAATGGCTTGTGGCTAAAGTTTGATTTATTGGACTTAACACTCTTGCTCAGCAGGTTCACAAGCGTATTACTCTGTAGTCAATGTCTGCTATCCACTCAGTAATTAGTTATACACCGAGTAAAACAGTAAGTAGTAAATAAAAGTCACACAACTAGAATCCCAGGTTTTAATTCGCTAGTGACCAAAAAATTCTTTTTAATAAATATTATTGTTCGTACGGTACCTCTTATTAACATTTGTCTATTGCTTTGTAGTCAATGTCTGTTATACAGTCAGTAGCTAGTAATTTGCTGAGTAAAACAGTGAGTAGTAGATGACTGTCACACTTTTAGAATCCTTGGTTTTAACTGGCAAGTAACTAAAACAGTCTTTCCAATGGGTATTAATATTCGTCAAGTACTTCTCATAAACAGTATTCTATTGCTCTGTAGTCAGCGGCTTTACTCAGTCAGTAGTAAGTCCTTCGATGATTAAAACAGTGAGTAAATAAATGATAGTCAATCTTCTAGAATTCTAAGTTAGAATTGGCAAGTGGAAACAGCAGTCTTTTTAGCATATACTAATTTTCTTCAAGTTTCTCTTTTTAACAGTTTTCTCTTTTTGTCATTATCGTCTGCTGAGTAGAACAATGAGTAGTAAATTATGGTCACATTTCTAGAATCCTAGGTTTTAATTGGCTAGTGACCAAAACAGTTATTTTTGATAGCTTTTGGTGCTCATCAAGTACCTCTTAGTAGTTTTCTATTGGTTTCCAGTCAGCATCTATTATTCAGTCAGTATAAAAAAATTCGCTGAATAAAACAGTGAGTTGTGAATGACAGTCATACTTCTAGAATCCAAGATTTTAATTGGCTACTAATCAAAACAGTATTTTTTATACATTTTATTGTTCGTCAAGTACCTTTGTAGTCAGTGTCTGGTTTCCAATGTGTTATTATAGTCACTGACAGTTATAGTCAGTGTGTATTTTTTAGTATCACTAATGTTCGGCAAGTACATCTTATCAACAGTTTTCCAATGCTTTATTGTCAATTCTTGTTATACAGTCAGTAACTACTATTTTGGTAAGTATAACAGTCAGGCGTAAATGACAGTCAAACATCTACAATCCCATGTTTTAATGGTCTAGTGACCTAAACAGTGTTTTTAATAGATATTAACGTTCGTCAAGTGCCATCTTATTAATAGTTTTCTGTAGCTTTGTAGTCAACATTTGTTTTTCAATCAATGCAGTGAGACACAGTCACACTTCTAGAACCCCTGGCTTTACTTGGCTAGTGACCAAAACAAGTTTTAATTGATAAGCCACCAAAACATAGACCACCAAAGATAGTCTTTTTAATAGATATTAACGCTCATCACTTATCTTTTACTAAAAGTGTTCTGTTGCTTTGTAGTCAGCGTTATTCAATCAGTAACAAGTAATTTGCTGAGTAAAACAGTGAATAGTGGGTTTGAGCCACACTTCTAAAACCCCCAGTCTCTTTTATATATATTATTATTCGTCAAGTGCCTCCTAACATCAAGTGCCTCCTGACACCATTGCTTTGGTGTCAGCGTCTGTTAATCAGTGAGGAACAAGTAATTCGCTGAGTAAAACAGTGAGTCCTAAATGACAGTCACACTTCTAGAATCTTAGATTTAATTGGCTAGTGATCAAAATCAGCCTTTCTAATAGGTGTTAATGTTAGTCAAGTACCTCATAGAGACAGTTTTTCTACTCCTCTGTAGTCAGCGTCTGCTATTTAGTCAGTGATTAGTAATTCACCGAGTAAAACAGTGAGTAATAAATGATAGTCACAATTCTAGAATCGTATGTTTTAATTGGCTAATGACCAAAAAGTTCTTTTTGATAAATTTTAATGTTCGTCAAGTTCCTCTTATTAACATTTTTCTATCGCTTAGTAGTCAGCTTCTGTTTTACAGTCAGGAACAGGTAATTTGCTGAGTAAAACGGTAAGTAGTAAATGATAGTTACACTTCTAGAATCTTAGGTTTTAATTCGCTAGTGACCAAAGCAGTCTTTCTAATGGGTGTCAATGTTCGTCATGTACTCTTATTAGCAGTTTCTTATTGCTCTGTAGTCAGTGCCTGTTATTCAGTCAGTAATTAGTAATGCACTGAGCAAAACAGTGAGTAATAAATAGCAATTTGCCGAGTAAAACAGTGAGCAGTAATTGACAGTCACAACTTTAGAATCCTAGGTTTTAATTCGCTAGTGACCAAATCAGTCTTTTTAGTAGATAATAATTTTCATGAAGTAACTCTTATTACTAGTTTTCTATTGCTTTGTAGTAAGCGTCATTGTAGTCAGCTGAATAAAACAGTGAGTAGTAAATGATAGTCACACCTTTAAAATACTAGATTTTAACTGGCTAGTAACCAAAGCAGTCGTTCTAATAGGTGTAATGCTCGTCAAGTACCTCACATAAACATCTTCCTACTGCTAAATAGTTAGGGTATGCTATTTAGAAAGTAATTTGTAATTCACTTACTAAAACAGTAAAGGATAGTCACACTTCTAGGATCCTACGTTTTAATTGGTTAGTGGCCCAAAGCAGTCATTTCAGTAGGTAGAAATTGTCATGAAGTACCTCTTATTAACAGTTTTCTATTGCTTTGCAGTCATCGCCTGTTATACAGTCAGTAACTAGCACTTTGCTTTGTAAAACAGTGAGCAGTACATGACAGTCAAACTTTTAGAATCCTAGCTTTTAATTGGCTAGTAGCCAAAGCAGTCGTTTTAGTACATACTAATTGTCATGAAGTACCTCTTATTAACATTTTCTATTGCTTTGCAGTCAGCACCTGTTATACAGTAAGTAACTAGCAATTTGCTGAGTAAAACAGTGAGTAGTAAATGACGGTCACACTTTTAGAATCCTAGGTTTTAACTGGCAAGTGACCAAAGCAGTCTTTCTATTGGGTGTTAATGTTTGTCAAGTACATCTTATAAACAGTTTTTATTGCTCTGTAGTCAGTGTCTGTTATTCAGTCAGTAGTTAGTAATTCATTGAGTAAAACAGTGAGTAATAAATGATTATCATACTTCAAAAATCCTAGGTTTTAATTGACTGTTGGCATAAAAAAATTTTAACAGAGATTAATAATACAGTCAGTAACTATTAATTCTCAGAGTAAAACAGTGAGTTTTAAATGACAGTTACACTTCTAGAATCAGAGACTTGAGTTGGCTATTGACCAAAACCGTCTTTTAATTAAGGCATTAACAGTCTTTTTTTAATCTTCATAAAATGTTTCTGAACAGTTTGCTGTGGTTTTCTAGGTAGCGTTTGTTATGCAGTCAGTAACAGGTAAGTCGCTGAGTAAAACAGTGAGTAGTAAATGCCAGTAACGATTAAGCAATCTTAGAGTCTAATTGGCTAAAAACCTAAACAATTTTAATAGAGATTAATGCTCGTCAAGTATCTCTTAACAATTTTCTTTTATGCTACAGTCAGCGTTTGTTATACAGTCAGCGAATAGTAATTCGCTGAGTAATTCGCGAATAGTAATTCGCTGAGTAGAACAGTGAGTAGTAAATGACAGTCATACATCTAGAGTTCCAGATTTTGATTGACAGTTGACTAAAACAGTCTCTTAGTAGAGATTAATTTTCATTACGTGTCTCTTAACAGTTTTCTATTATCTTACAGTCAGCGTTTGTTATACAGTCAGCGAATAGTAATTCGCTGAGTAATTCACGAATAGTAATTCGCTGAGTAGAACAGTGAGTAGTAAATGACAGTCATACATCTAAAGTTCCAGATTTTGATTGACAGTTGACTAAAACAGTCTCTTAGTAGAGATTAATTTTCATTACGTGTCTCTTAACAGTTTTCTATTATCTTACAGTCAGCGTTTGTTATACAGTCAGTGGCAAGTAATTCGCTGAGTAGAACACTGAGTAGTAAATGACAGTCACATATCTAGAGTTTTAGATTTTACTGGCTTTTGACTAAAACAGTCTTTTTAACAGAGGTTAATGTTCGTCAATTGTCTCATAACAGTTTTTTACTACTTTGTAGTCAGGGCCTCTTATGCAGTCATTAACAGTATCTTTAACAGATGTTAATGTTTATCAAACACTTCTGAATAGTTTTCTATTGCTTTGTAGTCAGCGTCTGTTATTCAGGGAAGAACTAGCAATTCACCGAGTAAAACAGTGAGCAGTAAATGAAATTCACACATCTAGAGCTCTAGATTTCAATTGACCATTGACTAAAACAGTTTTTTTTTTTTTTAACAGAGGTTAATCTTCGTTAAGTGTCTCTTAAGAGGTTTTTATTGTTTTGTAGTTAATGACTGTTATACAATCAGTAAGTAGTAAATATTCGTCAAGTACCTCTTATTAACAGTGTTCTATTGCTTAAGCAGTCAGTTATTCAGTCAGTAACTACTAATTTGCAGAGTAAAACAGTGAATAGTAAATGATAGTCAAATTTCCAGAATACTAGGTTTTATTTCGCTAGTGACCAAAGTCGTGTTTCTAATAGACGTTTATGTTCATCAAGTACGTCTTATTAGCGGTTTTCTATGGCTCTGTAGTCAGCGTCTGTTATTTAGTCAGTAAATATTAATCCACTGAGTAAAACCGTGAGTATTAAATGTCAGTCAAACTTCTAGAACCCTAGGTTTCAATTGGCCACTGACCTAAACATTCCTTTTAATGGAGGTTAATGTTTTTCAATTATCTCTTAGCTGTTTTCTATTACTTTGTAGTCAGCGCCTGTTACACAGTCGGTAAGTAGTAATTCGCTAAATAAGACAGTGAATAGTAAATTACAGTCACACATCAAGAGTCCTACGTTCTAATTCAGTTGTAATAGCTGGAAAGACAAAAAAGTAGCCGAGTTTACTTTTGTAGTAACTTTTACTGAAGATAGTTAGTTGGCATCTGAGTTGAAACATATCCAACGTCACCGGTGGATTTCACCTGGCGACAGAGTGTCATTTAGACGTTATTAAAGACAAAATGTACATATTGAGCAGTTCTTCTTAGCTGCTCACTTTATAATTGACTTAAACTTGATGCATATTAGTAGAGTTATACCGTTCGATGAGTTGACTGTAGTAACAAATGTAGACCAACGGGATTAACATTGTAGTAGAAGCCTTGGTGGGATTAGTTGCGGTAGAAGTAAACAGTTTAGGAGTTATCACAGGATTAACTATCGTTGGAGTATCTGTAGTAAGCAGTCACAGCAGGTTCTTCAGGGTGGAAGAAGTTGTAGCAATAGTAGTTTAAAAAAAAAACTTATCGTGGCAGGAGCAGTCACGATAGGTATAGTGGTGCTAGGAGAAGTAGGAGTATCACTCGTTGTACTTAGGGTAATCGATTTAGGAGTAATGTTGTAAGAGTACTAGCATAGAAGTAATGCTATGCAAAGTAAAGACGAGGTAAAGACGAGGTAGGAGTTATCATGATAAGAGTATTTATGGCGGTAGTCACGGTGGTGTAGCTAAGGTGGAATTGGTCATGGCGAGAGCAGTCAAATTATCTTAGAGTAACTTGTCGTGGTTTGAGTAGCAGTGTTAACAAAAGCCATGACAGGAATAGTCTTGGCAGGACTAATAAAGATAGAAGTAGTGGTGTCAGGAGCAGTTATTTTATGAATAGTTGTAGTTGAGTAATCGTGGTAGGACGAATCGTTGGAGGAGTATCTGCTGTAGGAGTAGCACTTTACAAGTAGTAGAAGTAGTCATGGTAAAAGCAGACGTAGTAGGAGTGGTCATGGTAAAAGCTATCATGGTAAAATTCGTCATTTAGAGAATTGGCATGTTGAGAACAATTGAGGTGAGAGCAGTTGTAAAAGGAATAGCCTTGATAGTAGTTGTGATGGGAGCAGTCATGTTCGAATTTGTGGTGCTAGGAGTATTCATTGTATGAGAAGTCACGCTTAGAGTAGTCTTAGCAGAAGTAGTGAGGTTAACAAAAGTCATAACATAAGAAGTTGTGCTTGGAGTAATTATGACAATTGTAGTGATGGTAGCGGTAGAATTATATATGGTGAGAGGAATCGTACTAGGAGGAGTCAGGGAAGGAGTAGGCGTGGCGGGTAGTAATTATACCGTAGTAGTTATAGGAGTAGGCGTGCAGCCACCAACGTGAACTAGGTAGTAGTCACGGTAAAAACAGTTACGATAGGAGTAGACACTTAGGAATAATCATGGTAAGAATACTTGTGGTAGCAAGCAAGGTGGGAGTCTCTAGGATGAGATTAGTCGCGGTGAGAGAAGTCAAGTTTTTTTTTAGAAAAGCTTGTCGTGGTATGAGTGGTCGTCTTAAGTGTGATCGTAATAGAATTAGTTGTGGCAGGAGTTGTCAAGATCGGAGTAGCGATGCTAGGAGTAGTCATGCTAAAAATGGTCGTAGTACGTCTAATCGTGATAGGAGTAGCTGTTGTACGAGTAATAGTCGTCTGAGTAGGAGTTGTTGATGCAGCAGAAGTAGAACTAGTAAAAGCAGCAGTATTAGGAGAGTTCGTGTTGAGATTAGTTAGAAAAGAATTTGGCTTCCTGGGAGTAGTCATGTTGAGGTTAGTCTTGAGTTGAGTAATCATGGTAGAAGTAGTTTTAAAAGTAGTAGTCTAGGTAGTATTTTTGGGAAGAGCAATCGTTATAGGACTTATGATGCTAGTAGTCGTGGTATGACTCGTGGCCGTTGGGGTAGTTGTGGCAGGAGTCATTTTGAAGAGGTACTTGTCGACAGAGTAGTAGCAGTAGTAATAGTAGTAGTAGCCATTGTAGGAGGATTTGTAGCAGAAATGGTCTTGGTAAGAGCATTCGTGTTAAGAATAGTCATGATATAAGCAATCGCGGCAGGATTAGTCATGCAATGAGTAGATATGTGGAAATAGTCATTGGAGGAGTAGTCGTTCTAAGAGTAGTAGCACTTGAAGCAGCAGTATTCGAGGAACTGTAGAAATAGTAGTAGTAGTTGTAGAAAGTGTCAGTAGGAACAGACAAGGTAGGAGTAATCGCGTTAAGAATATTTGTGCTAACAGTTACAGTGGAAGTAGCTAGGGTGAGATTACTCTTGATAAAAGCAGTCGAGTTGTCTAAGAATAAAATGTCATGGTATGAGTTGCCGTCTTCAGAGTTGTTGTAAAAGATCTAGTCGTGGCAGGAGCACTCAAAATGGAGTGGCAGTGCTATGAATAATCTTGTTATGAATTGTTGTAGTTTGAGTAATCAGGGTTGTAGCAGTTGTTGAATGAGTAATAGACGTAGGAGTTGTAGTTTTTGGTTTTAGCAGAAGTAGATGTGGTCAGGGTGGGAGCAGCCGTGGTAGGAGAGGGTAGGGGTAAGAACAGTACTGATGGATTTGTCAGATTCGTAGTAGTCACGTTGAGATTAATCTTGAGGGGAGTGATCGTGGTAGAAGTAGACATAATAGTAGTAGTTGGGATAGTAGTTTTGGTAGGAGCAGTCGTATTAGAATTTGTGGTGCTACGAGTAGTCAAGATATGCGTTTTCAGGTTTCGAAAAGTTGTAGGAAAAGTAGTGAGGCTAGAAGGAGCTATAGTATGAACAGGCGGGTTAAGAATAGTCATGGTAGAAGTAGTAGTGGTAGTAGCAATATTATAGATGGTGCGAGGAGTTATTGTAGGAGGACTCAGGGAAGTAGTAGCCGTTGTACGAGTAATAATGGCAGAAGTATTTGTTGCAAGAATAGCACAAGTGGAAGTAGCTATTAAGAGTAGTCATGGTAGAACCCACCACTGTGGGAGTAGCAGTGTTACGAGTGGCCGTGCTAGAGTTGGTCGTGGCAGGAGTAGTTACGATATTAGTATTGGTTCTAGGAGAAATCATGGTATGAATCGTCACAGTTCGGGTAATCGTGGCAGAAGTAATCTTGTAGGGGTAATAGTAGTAAGAGCAGTAGTAGTAGTAGTCATGGTAGGAGCAGTTACAGTAAGAGTGGCCTTGATCAGATAATTCGTGTTGAGATCAGTCATGGTACAAGTGGTTTTGGCAGGACTAGTCAGACAAGGAGTAGTTGCAGTGAAAGCAGTCATGGGAGGAGTAGTGGTTCTAGGAGCAGAAGCGCTTGGAGTAACAGCGTCAGGGTAGGTGTAGCGATAATAGCAGTCATTTTAGAAACAGCTGCGGTAGGAGTAGACAAAGTAGGAGTAATCATGTTACTAGTACTTGTGGTAACAGTCACGGTGGGAATAGCTAGGGGGGGATTAGTCGTAATGAGAACAGTCGATTTGTCTTAGAATAACTTGTCGTGGTATTAGCATCCATCTTAAGAGTGGCCATGATATAATTAGTTCTGACAGGAGTAGTCAAGATGGGAGTAGCGTGTCTAGGAGTAGTCGTGTTATGAATAATTGTAGTTGGAGTAGTTGTTGTATAAGCAACAGACGTACGAATTGTAGCTATTGGCGTAGCAGAAGTAGAGGTAGTCAGGGTAGGTAGCAGCCGTAGCAGGAAAGGTCGTGGTAAGAATAGTTAGGATAAACTTTGTCATGTAGGGAGTAGTCATGTTGAGATTAGTCTTGAATAAAGTAATTTTGGTAGAAGTAGTCCTAATAGGAGTAGACTGAGCAGTAATTTTCGTGGGAGCAGTCGTGTTGGAATTTGTAATGCTAAGAGTAGTCATGGTATGAGTAGTCATGCGTAGAGCAGTTATCTCAGAAGAAGCTAGGCTAGGAGAGGCCATAGTTTGAGCAGTCAGACTTATAATAGTCATGGTAGGAGTAGCAGTGGTAGAATTGGGATTATATACGGTGGGAAGAGTTGTGGTAGGAGGAGCCAGGTTAATAATAGCCAAGAATTTGCAGTGACAGTAGCACGAGTGAATAGGAGTAATCATGGTAGAAATACTTGTATTGAAAGTAGCAGGAGTGTAGGTAGCCTTGGCAACAGCGGTCGTGGTAGAATTTGCCATGGTAGGAATAGCAGTGGTAAGAGTAGTCACTGTAAAAGAGGTGGTGGTAGTTTTTGCGGCCTGAGTAGTCATGGTTGGAGTATTAGTGCTAGTTGTAGTTGCGGCAGTAGTTAGGTTAAAGAAAAGTCATGGTAAAAGTGGCAAAGGGAGGATACTCGTGCGATGGGAGCCATACCGATAGTAGCGCAAGTTTAACAGTAGCTATTGTGGAAGGATTTGTAGCAGTGGTAATAACAGCAGCTGGGCTGGATACTTTTCACAAAGCTAAAATTATATTAATGTGGGTTGGATGCTTTCTCTAAAACAGACTTTCCATGGATTTCAAAAAATAGCTTTTATTTACTAATCAGAATAATTTTTCATGATTAAGTTTATTTATTATGATCCTAATCAGCTCCTGAATAACCATGAGTCAAAGGAAGCACTCAAGTTTGGGGGGAGGAGGAGTTCTAGGACTCCATTATGGACTATGGAATCATACACACAAATATCTTTGTGCGATTTTTATTTTAACAAGGTATTACATGTCCACGTTTCTACCAAAATGAATATGTGAAGCCAGTGATTTGAATTATTAAGTTGTAGTCCTGGTAGAAGTACTTGAGGCAAGAGTGGCTGTAGTAAGAGTATTAGTTTTAACAATAGTTGGGGTAGCAGCAGTTATGGTAGGTCTTGTCGAGACAAAGTGGTAGCAGCAGTATCGGTATTAGTCTACATTCAGACCTATTCAAAAGAAAACACTATAAAACTTTGGAAACAACTTTAAAAAATCTTAAAATACTTAATTATATCCTTCCTAAACGTACTATACTTTACCCCTACCCCCCCCCCCCCTTGCATGTGCAAATTTACAGCCAAAATGTTCCATGCATTTTGCCAACCGTCATTCTTTTGTTCAAATAGTTTTAACGGCAAAGAGGCAACGTCGACAAAATAAAAAATCGGAAAAATACATGGTAAATATATAATTTAAGATATATATTTGCACACTAGGGGGGGATGGAAGTAAAGTGAAATATTTTGAGGAATGATATAAGTAAGTATTTTAGAATTTTTTAAAAGTTTTTCTCATTATTTTACAACGTTTCATTTGAGTAGGCCTAACTGTACACTAATGCCGTAGTATTACTAGTTGTGGTTGTAGCAGTCACAGCAGTAGTTTTAATAGGAAGGTTGGCAGCGGTGGTAGTAGGATTAGAAGTAGGGCTAGGTGTTGTCCATGAAGCTAAGAAATTTGAGGTAAAGAAACTGCTGTGCATAGCATAGCTTGATTTATTAATTAAACTTGTTTATAATAATTAACATTTAGTCATTTAGTTTAGGATCACTACTAAAATGATCATGATTTGTGAGAAGTACATCAGTTCCGCATGTAAGGTGATTAAGGGAGGGCTCGGTGGCTCCACTTGGACCCCCTACTCCCCTTATACAAAGATGCAAATTTTGCACAATTTTGAACCAGGTCTAACAGATCAACTTTTCTGATATAACGAATTTTCGAAGTCTCTGTTCTGAATCGTTGAGTATTAGTGGTAGGAGCAACTAAGGCAACATTAGTGTTGGTGGGAGTAGTTTATAGTTAGTAGCTATCGTTATAGTAGTAGTAGTAGTAGTACCTTTAGTCCTCACAATAATAGTGTTACAGTAGTAGCAGAAGTATTAGTCTGTGAGAGGGGCTAATCGGTTCTACCTCAAGGTTGCAGTAACTCAAAGCCCCCCCCCCTCCCTGTGCGCGCAGATATTTACGTATGGAATACAGCTACGCCTCTATTATGAACTGAAATGAATTGATTCCAAAATTATGAATAGCTGAATATCGACATTAGTAAGATTACGTTGAGAATGGACTTTAGAAACGCTTCATAATTTCTAATTGAGATATGGCTTTTCAACCAAGGAAGAAAGCCAATAGAGTCACCAGCATTTCAACCCTGACAACCCATAAATTAAAGATGCATCCAAAGCTTATAAAATACGACCTGAGTTATTTCTCCTTTTAATATAAACTCTTCCGATACATCTTCTAGACTTAAGAAGACCGGCGTGCTTCTGTTAAAGTTGTCCTGGCAACAACTAAAACCCAAATTTAAGCACTCTCGATAAGGGCTGTCACTGGGAATTCACCAATACCTCTCCATTCCCTTACAAAGACTTCCATGATTAAATAAAAAAACACCACTACCACACTGAACAAAAAAAACATATGTTGGTTAATATACTTTTTGAGGGTAATTTCCCAAGGCCTCATTTTAGTACGGCAATCCCAAGAACTCGGTAAAAATCCTATGGAGTGACAACCTTACTTCAAATCATTTTAAAAATAAAATTTTAAGCTACTTGTGTCCAAAAAATACAGCGATAACCAGGAGGAACATAAGCTCACATAAAAACATCAGTAGCATCAAAATATTCAGTAGCAGTATCAAGTATGTCTTCGTTAGAAAATTAGCTCCATTAATAAGCAAGTTCACGTCAATTTTAGAGTTATGATTCTTAATGCGCTTGAGACAAAGTTGTTTACGTCATATGTGCCCCCCCCCCTAACTGTTAGCCTTATTTCTTTATAATTCTGCCATTTTTGTTGAATCTTATTGCAAATTTTGGTTATTTTTGACTGTCCAGGAAGTTTTCAATTTCCTTTCTTGGTATTTCCCTTCTTTAGAAGTGATATGATTGGCTTACAATTATATGTGATAGAGGTAGAACCAATGATATTAATGTACGATTTTTACTATGTCTTCAAAGCAAAAATGAACTCTCTCATGCTCTGTGATTTAAGTACTTATACGACTAGTCTCAAATAGTCCTAGCGTCTAGCGTCAGAAGGTTCGAATTTTAATGCATGTTCAGTGAGTTAGGTTCAAGTAAATAGAGTCAGTACATACATATACAGAACTTTCACCGTACAATGCGTGCTCTGTATGTGAGTCGGCACCTGTCTAAGCATCCTTTATTATGCCCAGGCCTACAACTGCTTCTAGAGTCAAAGATAGTTTCAAAAAGTCTTAGTTACATCGCTCACTATGCTTAGCAGTTTCTGCAGCTTCTTTCGTAAGTTTAGCAGACCTTCTGGACATGTATGCTATGTTTTTAGGTTAACCATAGAATTAACAAATGTAGGCTCGTCGGTATCTTTAAAGCTGAAGAACTTCGCGTTTTTACACGACCGTTTATGAAAAATCCAAATTTTTCAAACGACTGATTAAATTATACTGGTTTGATATTATTTTAATCAAAGGAAGATTCAGATTTTTCCTAAGACACTGCGAGAAGATCCGACGCCTATCTTGGCATTGCAATTGCTGAAGTACCAAAGCATTAAAAATGGTGTGTTCGCATCATATTAGCTGTGTTAAAACAGTTAGGGATGTGCCAAATAAAAAATCAATTTAGTGTAGCAAAATCGAGCCTACAACTTGAAAGGAGAAGAGGAAGTGCCAATTGAGCAGTGCTGGTATAGGAAAATTATAAAATAAAAAGGACTCAAATTGTGTAAAGTGTAGTTCCATCTATGGAAAAAAGGCTCTAAATATTTGTATCAACAGACAGTCAATCATAGACCTTAGCAAAACAGTATCTCTGATTTGACAAATATCATGCCACTTGCCCCCTCCTCCTTCCCTAATCAAAGCTTATGCTTTTAGGTAGCAATTTTATTGTGTCAACATACATCCTGTGCCTCCTCCCCATCACTTTGCGTCAATTTAATCGCCTCCGGTGTCCTTGTTTTTTCTTGTTTTTAACTCTTTTCCTTTTTTCATTCAATTTATACTGAGAAGCCTTTTAGTACAAGTAATATTTAAAATTCCTAATATGTTTCTTTTAATAATAAGTTGTGTAAATCACCGTTTTTATTTATTTTATTGAAACGTAATTAATTTTCGATTTCAAAGTAGAACATTGAAATATAAGGCAGGTATAACAACTTGTTACGTCACAGTCTTCGTAAGTATGTCAAGTCTGTTTATGTTTGCCACCAGCAGACCGCAGGAATCCAAAACCAGAAACGCAGCCAGTATAAAAAACTAAAATTGTCACAAGACGTGCAATAGAAGTGAAAGTTGAGGAAGATTGAAAAGTTTGCCAAGTTATCAACTCATACGGAACGGGTTTGTCGAGAAAAGGAATAAGGCCACTAAGCACCTACGTCACTACAATTTTCTTTCTGTGTATCTGTTATTCTTTTTCAACTAATGTATGCTTTATGATAAGATGTCACCACTAATGATCTCAAAATAGTTGGTCCTATTTAATTTTGGGAAAGTGAATTTTCAGGCCCATGCCAAGCTAGTGTTTTGCTATAATTATACTTTATTATAAAATTACTATCAATAATAAATTCAGTAGTTTTATTTTTCAAAAATGAATTTTTTGGGGCCTTGCTAATACTGAAACATATTGATTTGGCAAATATTGAAATTACTGCCTTATTATTAGACTATGCTTAAGAAATAGTTGAATTTAGCCAAAAATTTTGAAACTTGCTCTCTTTAAATGGAGTACTATGTCTTCACCCCAAAACTTAACGCATAAAGAACGTGTATAGGCATATTTAAAGTGGGGCAAGGGTAACACCCCCCCCCCCAAAAAAAAATAAGAACAAGTATCAGAAGCAATGTTAGAGCTAACTTCTGACATAACAGGGGTTAACTTATCCCCCTCCCAACCAGAAAAAAAAAATCTTTTCAGTTACCTCCCCGTATGAGATGTAAGAAAAAAGCCGTAGCTAAGCCAATGCAGACATTATTAACGACCAAGTGATTTATCTAATTTTCTGCTCAATAACTTTCCTTTCATTTTTCTGTAATGTAACTCTTAGATTAAAATTAAAATTAAGGGTTAACTTCTAAGCGTTTTCAGGAGCAATTTCACTAAGCATATGCTAAACTGCACTAAAACACATTATCAATTATAGAAAATATAAATGTATAGTGCTTAAAAATTAATGTTTGGATTTGTGTATTTATTTTACGTAGGGACTAAGGGATCATGATCTATGCTTATGAAGAAGTAAGTGCAGTTAAGCGAAAGAACAGGGTCTAATCAGCAGTAGCGCCAGATTAGTTGATTTCTGGCAACTGTAGCATCTGAATTCTAATTTGGCTACCGAATTTTTCCAAAGTACATACGGCCATAATCATGCATTTTTTCTTTGCCATCAGATAGCCACATTGACAGAAATGAACCGAATCTGACATCATTACTATACAGCTACAAGTGACAAACAAAATCGTCAAGAAGTCAAGTCATATCGTCAAGTTTTATTTATAACAATTTTATCGCCAACAATCAAATTTAAATGTAACACTAACCGAATAAAAAAAAAAGAACGGTTTCAAGGAACAGAAATAAGATCACATATTTAGTGACCTATCAGCATTTTGGATGCTTTTAAGGTGAAAAAATATCACTAAAGGTGAAAACATTAAGAAAATAATTCACTTAAACTTTTCTTTGAATAAACAAAATTGTGTTAGGATTCTTTAAATAAGTCGTATTCCAACTACGTTGGCGCAAACTTGGTGATTAATTTGTAAACAAAGATTCTTGTAGAACTTTTAAATTAATATTCCATGATTTGTTAATGTATTTTTAGTAAAACCCATGAAATGATAATTCAAAATACTTGCGAAAAATTAAGCACAAAAATTATTCTTCTGGTTGGCGCAACGCTTGTGAATGAACTTATTTTTTCTCTGAAAAAAGTTATTTTTACAGACTGGAAAAATCTTTCCATTGAATTACTAACCACACCGGGACATTGAGAAGCTATTTTAATCAGCATTGATTCAATGAGAAGTTCATCCAGTCAAATAAAATGAGTAGAAGTGCAACAAAGAGGTTTTGAGAATGAGTTTAACACCTTTCAACAACCCAAAAAAACGAGCAAAATACAGTTTTCCAGCAGAATATAAATCAAGTTTAGGCAGTATTTACCTTAAGCATCTTGTAAAAATATCTCTTGCACAATCAGCTTACCTTAACTTCTGCGAAAGCAGGGGAAGCTGCTCAATCACGAGATATTCGTTTATGGATTTGCATATGTTTTAGCAGGTGAGCTTTTTGTCTGAAAGCCTTTGCACAGTGTTCACACTTGAAAGGTTTCTCTCCAGTGTGTGTCCTAAGATGCACTTTTATATTTGACTTGTTTAAAAATCCACGATTACATATATTGCACCGATGCAAAGGTTTCTCTTTTCCCGTTTCTAAATAAGACTGAGTAGGTGATGATGACGTAATTAACTTCGATTTCAACTTGCTTTTTTTAGACAGTTTTTCAGAACCAAAATCCTCAAGTAAGTTCACGTCCTTAATTTTAGGGATTTGTCTTCTACTAAAGCTATCGATATGTGGCAATGTCGTACTAACGTGCGTGCCGAAGGTAGTGTGAGGCATTGAGTCTTTTCGCGCAAGGGAACATGAGGGAAGATCATAGGATATACTTGGTTTAGAATCATTTCTTCCAGATATTAACCTACCATGGAGCAGAGGCATGTCAATTGCAGGTTCAATCTTAATCGTTGATAAGTCACTATCGCTTCTTGATCCTTTAGTAAGTAAGGAATGAAGGGTGGAAGTTACAGGGTTGTGACTACAGCTGCTAAGAGATGCTAAGCTTGGTAAATCAGAGGAGTCCGAGTCCGATGGTTCGTTTTTTGAGAAGGCGTTCTCTATCCAATTATCAATATCAGCCCAGGGATCGCGATCAATCAAGGGTCCTTCAGGTACCTAAAAGAAAAATAATCTATTTCATTATGATAATTTAGTGTCATCAAATTTGGTTGCCCAATATTATTTTACTCTTTATGGAAAATTGCGAGAATAAAATTAAGTTTTCTCTAAGAAGATTGAAAATTGCAAAATTGCACTCATTCATTAAAAGACCGATGAAACATCCAAATTCTTGCTTATACTATTAGCCCAACTCCATTGAATGTTGCTATGAAAGCGGATTGAAATCTTAATTTCCTTAGTGGATTTCAAATTTCAGTTTTCTAATCATTTACAACATCTTTTGCTTTCAAAAAAACTCGTGCGCAAAATTTGAGCTGCCAATTTCATAAAACGGCAGGCCATGCGAAAAAAAAAGAAAATACGAAAATTATAAATAGCTTAGCCATAACCAATGAAACTTGGATTACAGTGAAGGCGCATATAAAAAACATCGTGCGAAATTATGCTTCTAAGGAAGAAGTATGAACTTTGTTTTACTACCTTTTTCAGGAAGGGAGGGAAGTATATAACTACCAAAAGATTTGGTGTTTTTTATCATTTCATGTAAAATGTGTCGTTGGCCACATGCAATAATATTCGAAGTTATGTAGCCGGTAACAAAGGTAGGTAAAAAGAGATTAGAAGGAATGAATACGCAGGGTGGTGCTAGTGTGACACTTAACCGTCTATTTGTTACTTATTTCCTGTTTCGTTGACCTTCCTTTTTAATTGTTAAGATAAATGGTGCAGGTGATTTTTCTCCGGAAATAAAAATCGAATTTTAAGAGAGGCCTTTCTCCTTTAGTCTTAGGTGTCGGTTTCTATGGGTTCTTCAGGCTACTGATTAGAAATTATAATTTCTAAATGTTGCCAAATACAAATTTTATATGAAATAATGAAAAATACCAAATTTTTTGGTAATTGCGTTACCAAGTACAGTTTGGTGTTTTATAAAAACACTAAACTGTGATAATTGTCACAGCTCTGTATAATGAATTAATGTAATACTAAAGGCATTGTAGGTCTTATAAAGTGGTACAATATGCATGTATTTATGTACACTAGATATGTTAGAGTGAATTGCCATTAGGGAGTAAAGGCATAATACGACTTCAAAATAATAATTAACGTTTATTTATTATATTTTTAACATTAAATGATATTTTTTTAAACTGTCTTTCAGTTTGAAATGCTTTCCTATTTTCATATTATACTGGTGTACGTGGTCGCTTTTAAAATGACACTGCCAATGGAGGCAAAATTTTCGTCAAAAGCTAAAAAATTTTGCCGTTTTTGGTTTGCCAAAAATTTAAGAGAGATATGAACATAAAGTGGGAATAAACTATAATACCCAAAAAGTCTTCAGTAAGCGGTCATTAACGTAGTTTGACTGCGTATCAAAACATTTTGGTGTTCTGCGTTCAAAACGTTAAGTAAAAACTTAGTTTACGTAAAAACTTAGTGAGTTCGATCATTTTAATAGCCTATTACTATCATGAGACTAAAAACCCATTCAATGAACCTTTAATATAATCAAATTTGGTCATCCAAAATCAAAACAGAGTATGTTTAATGTATATAATGATATTATATATGTATATAATGATGGTACATTAAGTCCTTTGCCCCTCTGAAATATTGGAAATGACTAGCGGTTTTGCAGATATTACACACGGGGATGCCAGTGGCCAAAGGAACTATAACAGAAACTTAGAAACTGTCCAAAGCTCCTAGACTTCAGAAAAAAACGCAAAAAGTGCAGGCACTGAAGAAGAAGTCTAAGTTTGCGTTATCTGCTAATAACAAAAGCTTCAAAATAAAAATAAAGATCTTTCATTAATAGCATAAGAATATACCCAATGGGTTTAGGCCACCGAGTAACTACAGATCAATGTTTCCAAATTTCAACCGGGCACGTATATAAATGTAAGGGGGTAAGCTTTCCAAATATCTTTTTTTAACTATCAGTTTTAAAATTAATTTTTAGATTTATTCCTATTGTAAGAATTTTTAGTCTGTAACGGTCAAGCAGTGCATTCCAAAACTGGTACAACTACATCCAGGATGTTATCTGGCAGTGCTAAGAATATTGCAAAAAAGAGTGTTGAGTGCATTAAGTGAAGTTCTGGAAAGATGGCAAATTTTGGTGGGCGATTATTGATGGGAAATGTCACTTTGTGAGTTCCAGTCAGTATTTCTGAGTGAGAACAAAATATAGAGTATTCTTATAGAAAGTCCTCAAAAAAAGGACTGCTCTGTTTACTTATTTATAAAGTGCGGAATGGACTTCAAGCTTTCAACTACCGGTACTTTAGATATATTTTTACTGGTCAGACCTGGAGAAACCCATTTTTAGAATTTAATGTCGAACAGAAGCAAACCAAACATTTTTCCATAAACAGATATTAAATTCCTTAGGAAAGTGACATCCGGGAGCACATTTTACACTTAAAACATCCTCTTTTAAAGATTAACAAAAATTTTAAATAAGTGTCTTTTGTTGAAGTAGGAAACGTTGAACAAAATGATAAGGTAAAATTAAGAGTGATATGTCAAAGTTGGGTGTTAGTGCTACCACGTACAAATTTTCAGAAGGCCCTAAACTATAGAACAACTTTTTTTTAAAACAACCGAATACAAGGTCACGCTTAAAAAAAATCTTGTTTCAAAGCATTTTCAAATGTATTTTTCCCTGGCTTTCCAGCAAATTTGATTAAAGCCGCAATGTTATTTTTTTCGAACAAAGCTATTATGTATTTAATTTTAATTATTTATTAAACTTACCTGAGGTAGTGGATTGGACGATTCAGTCCTTTGTTGCTGAGCCGTACTATCAGCAATTGCAGTTCCTATTAGAGCTGCAATATCATCAATTTCAGGAGTAAGGTAGCCCATTGCTTCTTCTTTCTGTGCCAGCTCTTGTACGACGCTTCCAAGACCTTCCATAACGGTTGTCGAAACGGAATCGCCAAAGAATAGTTCATTGTTGTTGTTATTGTCATTATGCTGCCCTTTAAATAAATTAAGGCTGACGTCTACCACAGTTTTGGAGTTATTGTTATTGGTGCTGCTATTGTTGTTGTTGACTAGGACACTGTTATTATTTTGTTCGTTGATTAAATCAGAGTTTTCAAGTCTGTTAAAATCAAAGGAAAGTGGTTTCAGCTCCGCAAAAGATGAACTAGTTCCAGACGAGCCTGTATTGTTTGGCTGTACCAAAGATGGCGCTACAGTCAATAATAAGCCCTCTATTCCATTTATTCCCAACGAATTAGGCTTGCTATCACCGTTTGTAGTAGAATCAACGACTATATCACAAATTCCAAATTTGTTGGCCAAAATATCTTCTGGATCGCAACCCCAAGAAAATATGGAATCAACGGGCACTGGTATTTGATTGTCAAATCTCATTCCTCTCACAAGACTGCTCGTTGTGCTGCTCACTAAATCCGAGCAGTCTATGTTACTTGAAAAACCTTTCATTCGTTCCACTTTAAAAGCGTTTCACACTACTAAATCCAAGCCCTTTTTAAATGTTGGTTATCTTTCTTTTATTCAATGGTCAATTTCTGAAGTGGTAGTCGCGGCATGCTTTCATGACGGGCCTAGAAAACAAGAGTATGGATTAATATAAATAGAACCCCTGACATTACATTAAACAGAATGGGACTGGGTGGGAGAAGTGGAGGCAAGGATGCCACCAGGGAATTTTTTCCCGGAGACGGCGAATTTACCAAAGAGTTTCACTAATTTGAAAATGACTGTTTTTTGAATTGACTCGACGACAAAACAGAGAAAATTCGCTTGGTCCTAGGTCTCAAAGTAAAGTTTTTACTGGATTCCTTTTCCCATATGGAGGGGGTCATTACATTCACTGGCAACGCCTTTGAGCAAATGGGTCCTGCTATGTTCCAAACAAAATTGTCTTATAGGAAGGTTTGTGATAGAACTTACAAATTTGGGCAAATTTAAATTATTTAAAAACTTTTTTTTTAATCTTCAGATCAGTGGCGCCAATTCATGAGCATAATTTCAGCAAGAAGAGGCGGATATATTTTTCGAATCTAAGGGGGAACAATTTTGTTTAATTTGCATTTTTTCAATTGAAATGTCAAACATGGGAAACCTGGAGGAAAATACCCTCCCCCCCCCCAGTAGACGCCACTGCTTCACGTCTCAGATCTCCGAAGCTTTTGTAGCTTACCTGCATATATCATAGATTTTTTAGGGACCTGATAATTTGGAGGAGACACGAATTAGAAAAACGTAAAACCGAATTATATGAGAGAAAAAAATAACAAATTATATAAAAATAATAAAATGTGTATCAATGTTTATGGAAAGGACCACAAGCAATAGTGTACCCAGTACTTTTATTCGGGGGGTCCCTTTTTTTTGGAGGGCGGAGAGTGCAAAAACCTTAAAAAACACATGCAAAAATTTGCTTATATGCATTTTGTTACGTTTTTACGAGTTAGACAAAAGTTTCGGCCCCATGAATACGGACTTTACTACAAGCCAAATTTACATAATATTATCATTTCTTACTCTTTTGGTTCGCGTTTTTTTAAGGATGTATCTTAATATACTTATTTTTTGTCGTCTTTGATATCCCAGCCATGGATTACTCTTGGGAAAAAATACACTATCTTTTTACTATTTACAGGCAATTGTGAAATAAATTGTGCTTAAAAAACGCGCCTATTTACCCAAGATTCCCATTACCTGTTAGGTATTGATGACAAGTGGTGTTTAGCCGACTTCCTGAAGAATGACGCGGGTAGAAAACGATTCAGAAACCCGACGAGACAAAATTGGGGTCGGAGGATTTAAGTAGGTTAGGAGGGTAGCCTAAAGGTTTTAATGAAACAAAAACTTGTTCACGTAGCTTTTGGCTTGATTACAAAAACTGTCGATTTCATTTTACGCAATGAAGTTCCAACAGGGTATTATCAAAAAAAAACTTATTAGAATTCAAGGTTATCTTAATCTAAATATTTAGAACGTTGGTCAAGGTAATTACACTTTTCCCCCAGGGGCCCCTTCGTCAAATAAAGGAGAATCTTTATCCGTGCCCAAGAGGTCCTACAAAGCGAGAAAGATCACAAAGAAGATAAAAAACGAGGATGATAACAGCCAGGGAAAAATGGAAGAAAACAAGACATATATTTCGGTCGAAACCTCCACTCGGCCGTCTTCAGTGCAGAGTAAAAATAATAAAGATAGAGATGAGAGTCCAGCATAAACCTCAAAACAAACACAAAACTTAAAAGAAAGACCCTTGCTCAGTAAGAATGAAAGGTTCCATTAGCTCAAAAATTGAGCCAAAAGTTAGAAAGGTTCCACCAGTGAATTTTTAACAACCAGTTAATAGAAGGTTAGTTTTACTTTCCGTAAAAGAAAGTAAAGCGACATAAATCAGCTGCCTAGCATAATTTTTCTTCTTTAAATCCTCGAGCAATTCAAATGTGGATATCAACTGTTTTTTATGTAGTGCATTTGTTTTTTTTTTGTGAAAAACTTGTATCAGGTTTAATAAAGAAATAAAGTATATAATCATGGCAACAAAAATTTTCCAATAAACAGCTCAACCGTTTTTGGTTCTCTTTAAAACAATAAAAAAAAAATTCCAATAATTTTCAAAAATTTTACAATAAACAGCTCAACCGTTTTTGGTTCTCTTTAAAATAATAAAAAAAAAATTTCCAAATATTTTCAAAAATTTTCCAATAAACAGCTCAACCGTTTTTGGTTCTCTTTAAAATAGTAAAAAAAAAAATTCCAATAATTTTCAAAAATTTTCCAATAAACAGCTCAACCGTTTTTGGTTCTCTTTAAAATAATAAAAAAAAAATTTCCAATAATTTTCAAAAATTTTCCAATAAACAGCTCAACCGTTTTTGGTTCTCTTTAAAATAATAAAAAAAAAATTCTAATAATTTTCAAAAATTTTCCAATAAACAGCTCAACCGTTTTTGGTTCTCTTTAAAATAATAAAAAAAAAATCACACGGACCCTTTTGTTATGGATAAACAAAGCTGGGACTAGAGGGAAAATTTAGAAGACTTGAACCGTTCAATGACCAATTTGACTCGATCTTCGAGCAAACAGGGCAGTATAGAGTTCACCTAATTTTATTCCACCATTTATCTGCTGAAAAATTCTAAACTCGCTGATGGTTAATTATATGCTCTGAGCAAGGCAGGGAGGGGTTTATCCAGGGGGAGGGGTTGACCTCCCAAAATGTTTGTCCGACTCGTAAAAAAGTTAAAAATATGCACATAAACCAATTTTTGATGCGTTTTCTAAGGTTTTTTTTTGTACCCCCCATCCGAAAAAATCCAGGTTACCACACTGGCTCTAAGTATAAGAAAAGTTGTACATTTTAGAATGCACTTTGAGTTACGTCAACAACACGATTCGAAAAGCCTTCCCTGCGGATATCCCTGTCTACAGCTCCAGAATCTGTGGATGATGCAAATCATAATTACAAGTAGGGCCATGACCAAAATATTTCGGTAATTGCTACTAAAATTTGTGCTAGTTCACCACTGGGCGCAATTGCATGAATTATTTCGGAAGGGAGGGGGGGATATGAATAATCATATCATATTTATGATAATAAATCCCGTGAAAAATTGAAAAAAAAAATCCTGAGGTTTCAGAGAATATGGGCCCCAAGCCCCCCTTGCATATATACCTGGTTTGTGTTTTTTTGACGAGTAGATTCAGAAAAAGAATAGTCCTCATATAAAATATAAAAAAGGATCATTTCATTCTCATAAATGTAGAGAAATAAGAGATACATTATATTATATATTTTATATAAATTTTACCTTTATGTAGTCAAGATTGGAAAAATGTATATCTTGATCTTATTGGCATAAATCTCCAATTTCAAAGACGGCTACTCTCATGATATAATAATATAAAAAAATGTGCAGGGATGGTATCCCTCTGAAATCCAGAACCCAGCAATTTAACAAAACTTGTGTTTTTCTCTTTTGAAGAGAATGAATAAATCTACCATTCTCTAAAAAATTAATAATTTTATTATCAAATGTAAGAAATAAAAATAATTATATTAGGCTCAGCGGGGTCTCTTCCGCCGACTTTGAGGTCAATTATGGTGATCTCATAATTTTATCACATAGACTGATGAATTGACAGCTTAAATTAATGCAAGAAATATTTAAATCGCAACAACCAATATATATTGGATTAAACATTTACAATAGGAATTATAAACAAGTCTATACTTGAAGAAAAGAACCTAGAAAGAAATTTGGGCTATAATGGGGGTACTGACAAAAATTACAATATTTGGAAAATTTACCCTAAAAACCCTCCAGCACACTGTCATTGCTTGAGATTTTAGTCGTAAATTTTGGACAAAACTTATAGTTAGACGGAGGTGTGGATTTTTTTTATGTCTCTCTCACTTTCACGCTTTCTCTGTCTTTTTTATTTCTTCACAGTTATTAATAGGATAAGCGCAGACATCTTCGATCTTCCTTTTTTCATACAGTCCGTGGTAATGAACTGTAAGTATGGAGCACAGTTTATAGAATTATCCAGTAAGCTTATCGCAGATTATTTCTGGTCTGCATTCTCGGTGCGAACAAAAAGCTCCTCCCACTTATTTCTGCATTAGCGGGTTAGTCTGTTTCCGTCAATCGATGAGAAATGGTTACAAAGTGCAGTATTCGTAATAGCGGGTTTCCACTTATTTCCGATTATTTCTATCATAACTTTAAGTTTAGCGCCCAAGAGGGTTACAAAGTGCATTATTCGTAATAGCTGGTTTCCACTTATTCCCGGTTATATCTATTATAACTTTGAGTTTCACGTCCAAGAGAAATCTGACTTTTCTACCCGTGAAAAGATCTAATGCCGCTTATGTTTATATCTGCAAAAACGTTCGCTGGAGCACTCGCAACTCGGTCCGGGTTTTTATAATGGGTGAGATAGGGAATGATCATACTGCTAATTCTATAAACTGTGGTATGGAGCGACTCCGCCCTATAGTAACCAAAACTCCAAAAAAAGAATTTTAATAAGAATTAATATATCGAAGGAATTGGCTTTTTAGGCTGATTCCAGATATATAAAAATTATTAAGTTTAATGTCACCCATCCAAAGCTACGAGCCTGAGAAAGGGCTTAATTTTCGAAAGAGGGGGGGGGGTAAAAGTCAAGTGACCTTAATGAAAATCACATCATCAGATTCAATGTATCAGAGAACCCTACTGTAGATGTTTCAAGCCCCTACCTGCAAAAATGTGGAAGTTGTATTTATTTTGCCAGAAGAAAGATCGTGGATAAGGGTTTATTTGTTGTTCGTTTTTTCCCCAGGGGTGATATTCATCCGATGTTCCAGTTCTACGCATTTCTCCTAGCCCATAGACTCTTTACAAAATAAACTAAAAAAAAACAAGTTTTTACGACTGCAAGTAAGGAACAACATTAAAATTTAAAACGAACAGAAATATTTCCGTATATATGAGGGGGACTTCTCCTTCCTCATCCCTCGCTCTTTACGCTAAAGCTTGACTTTTTGTCCCAATTCTTTTAGAACGACTACTAAAACAAGAGGCCTGTTGAATTTAAATGAGAAGTATTTTTAAAGAACTTTAAAACTTTAGCGTAAAGACTGGGGGATGAGGAATAGACAGTCTCCCTTATATACAGAATAATTTTTGTTCTTTTTAAGTCTTAATGTTAATTAATTAAGTTTAATTACAAGCCAAGCCATCTTCTTCAAAGCCGAATGACTTTTAAATATTGCTGTTCGTTTTAAGACATATTAATATGTAATCATAATGATAAGCAATGATAATTGGTTACCATCAATTCAATAACCAACAACGATAATTCTGTCAACAGGTGTAAGATCTTAGCCGATTGATTGATTTGCCAAAAAATGGGCCTATTATTGGTAATGTAGTCGGGCGTAATTTCAATTTTGTCAAAAAGACTGGCACTATGGCTCGGGCCATATTACTGCACTATAATATTCAAGGCGGATCTAGATCAAAATCTTGGGGAGCCCAATGTGACAAGAGTGCTAATTTTTTTTTGGGGGGGAGGGGCAATATGACAACGGCACCAATAATTGACAAATTTATTTTTAAAAAAGAATGAAAAACAGAAAAAAAAAACAAGGAATGATGGGGCCAGAAAAAATCTTAGAGAGGGAGGGGATACCTCCCGGCCCCCTTGGATCTGCCACTGGTAATATTTATGTTGGAATGCTACTATAGGCTAACCTGAAACTTGAAAAAGTACTAAGCGATGGTAATGGCGCATCTTAGAGTCATCAAAGGGCATATATTACAAGTATACAAGTTTGTAAGCAACTGAATCTTCCTGAAACACAGCAATCCACCTACGTAACATGCAGGCTACCTAACATAGCGGATTTTCTACCCCAGGGTTTGGACTTGATTTAACACAATCCAGTTCGCAAACTTAATTTACGATGAAAAACAATCTAGTCTGTCAATATTTACAATTTGTCCGCGCGGTCACATGTCAACATGACATTCTCATTTAATTTCAGACGAACAAATACCGTAAACAATAGATTCTGCTAATTAATGGCAATGCATTAATTAGCATGCTAAATAAATGAGAAGTGGAACGTTTTTTGAATAGCCCATTTGTTGAACTGAAATATCATGTTGGGGATTTCAGGGTTCTTCCTGTTGCTCTTGCAGCTCAGAAACACAATTATGTCATAACTCATAATCCCATAGGGGGAAAAGATAATCTCGGGGTAGAGGGGGGGCGCGTTTATGTTTTGGTCATTAGTGTTCAGTTCTTACAGGGCCAACTTGTTGTGGGAATAATCCCTATGTTCCAGGATTTTTGCAATTTTGGATCCTCTAGAACTTCTTCATACTAATCGATAGAGACTCAAATACGGTAGAAAATGTTTTATTTTCCTATTTGGGGCTGAGTTATAGGTATTTGCATTTTTCCGTTTTCTCCAATTTTTCCGTTTTCCCCAATTCACAAAATTTTTAAATTCTTAGCTTGTAACTCTGAAAATACTTCCCAAAAATCCAGACCGAAAAGTATTTTCACTTCAGTTTAAAAACTTCCATAGATTGGTGGAAAAGAAGATCGAAAAATAAGTACCTCCAGGTTTTAAATTACGAGTGCATACAATACAAACAGTAAAATTTTCAAAGATCTTAACTCTAAAAATACATATCAGTCCCAATAAATGAATATAATGTTTAAATTTTTTATATCGATCGGTTTACAAGATTCTGACAGAAAAGTGGCTTCCAAATTATCCCAAAATTTACACAGGGAATTTATTTCGGTAACAATACTTTTTTTGAAACTAAACAATATAATAACATAGTTATTACTTTTTAGATTCAGATATTTTCTATTTATTTAAATGTCGATCCCTTCCAGTTTAACTGCATCCCAGCCCCCTCATGCCTGGATATCCTATGTTACAGTAAAAAAATTTGTAGGTTCTACGGAACTAAAATTTTAATAAAAAAATCGTAGTATCCAGTGGCGGTAGTTAAAGATTTGACGATAAGATAGAGGGGGGGGGGAGAATTTTTTAATGAATATATAAATCATCATTTTTCAAAATTTAGAGATGGAGCGTTTTATCAACTTTTTAAATAAAAACCAAAAAAATTTGGGTACTGGCGCATTATGCGGGAAAACCGCTATATACTGTATCAATGACACCATACACAAAACACGTCAACCTTGATATGTGCAAGAGACATCGCTAGATAAATGAGTTAACATAGATTTCTACATGAGTTACACGAATTAAACTAGTGTTTTTGGAGTTTGGGGGGGGAGATACCTAGGTTAGGTTACGTATTTAATATATGCTATGCTTTACCCCCCCCCCCCCCTAATGTGGAAATATATAACCCAAATTTTTTTCTAAACTATTATATATTCATCCTATTTTACTTTATTTCATGAGCATTAACCAAACTTGACTTCTTTAGCGGTGCCCGCATAATGCACCAGTACCAAAATATTTTTCAAAACATGGGAGGGGGAAGGGGAACTGTCCCTTCTCTCACTCCAATTTGCAAACCTGGTATTACCATTCAGTTCCCCATATAACATTTTTTCAAATATAATGATCGCTACCATGGCTATTGTGTCCCCCATAAATACAGTCAAGACAGTTTTTTTTATTCATCTTTCCGAATCTAGGGGTCACTCTTTCCAAATCTTGTAGTAGCTACCGTGACAATCGTGCCCTCCCTTCCCCCTAACAGAGCCCTGTACATCTCTGGGCTATATGGAAACCAAATAAAACACTACAATAATCGAATGTTTACTTTATAATATACAAATACAATAAAATTATATTAATCAGATTGTTATTTTTCCTTCTATTTCCATCCACGTTTTTATATAATTTTGAAGAAACATATTTATCTGATTAGTTTTTTTCTAAATTTGGGAACTGTATTTTTGGATATTTGAAACCTCATAATTTGGGATTGAGCAAAGTTGTCAAGCTGAAAACAGCTTTCTTGTGCTTCATTCAAGCACAAAATCTATTTTGCGAGGTTTCACTTTTATAAAACAAAGATTTTTAAAGCTCGGTAAATTTTTCGCAAATCATATTATTGACTTACGAATAAAGTAAACATACCACTCGATGCCTTTTTATGCTCTTTCCAAATATAATAATCCTTTTTGTCGGAAATGAATTTTACCCCACCCCTATATATACCAATTCAAAGTATATATTTGCACAATTAATTTCCGACAAAAATGATTATTATATTTGGGAAGAGCATAAAAAAAGGCATCGAGTGGTATGCTTATTTTATTCGTAAGTCAATAATATGATTTGCGAAAAGTTTACCTATACTTTAATCTGTAGATCCATCCCTGAAAGTCATTTTTCTAACCTAAACCCATTCCATGATAGCAAAAAGTAGCTAAACTAGAATTTTACCTTCTCTTCGAATGTAGTCTTTTAGGGAAATCAGCAACCATACATAAGTGATAATTATCTAACCTTACAAATCAACGACAATAAATCCAAGCCCATCGCCTGATATAGTCCATCTTTACTTAGACTTCAAAAAGGAAACTCAGATCACAAAACACTAGTGAGAATGATGCGATAAAAATGGGTCAGGGAGAAGCACCGCATCTACCCGATGCGGTTACGACGCTTCAGGACGCAAAAAGTTCTGCCTCCTCAAAATAGTCTGGTGCTGCTATTTAAAACTGTTTCCCTCTTGCTGTTAATAATTAAAAAAAGTTAACAAAGCTTCCAGAAGCTCCTGAGTTTTTTTTTCTTCTTGTTATTCAGTCACTCATCCTGTTGGACGAGGTCTTTGCTAGATTTTAATTACCTTGAAAATCAACAGTATGCTATATATAAGGTTTTCAGATAAATAAGGAGTTATTTTAAAGTTTTTTTTCGTAAATGACAAACGATATCCCGAAGAGTAATATCTTGTTGTAATATAACATTCCATGTTTTTTTTCGTGAATAGAAGAAAAAGCAATTCTTTTTTATTACATTTCTTATATTCGCCCATTTAAAGAAAATTCATCATATCTTATTTTCCTTTATAATACTGTTTTCCTAATTTTGAACAAGAAAGAGATTTGATCCCACGGCCCTTCAAAAAAGTGGTTTCTCTCCCAATTTGAGGAAGTTGTACCCCCTCCTCCTCCCACTAAAAGTATCCGTCCATTAATTGAAGGTTTCTTTATTTTTAAAGTAAAGAAATTATACTCTCTTAACAGATGATAATCAGGGCACTGATATGGCCAAGAAGAGGCATTTGGTAGCCCCCTCCATCAAAATGTGAAAATCTTATTATAATATACTTCCTGATTATGTAATGGATACAAATTCACTTTTTTATTGCAACCCCGACCCCGCCCCCGTAAAGTGAGCTGAACCCTTTCTGAAATAGAATCATGATTTCACCACTAAACTGCCATAAGACCCAACAAAAAAAGACTTATAAACCATCTTTTTTAACGATGTAAAATAACTTACTCTAAAAATAACAGCCATAATCCTAATAAAACTTGAGGATTTACATGACAAAAAAAGAATAACAAAAAAGAGGCCGATTCCTGTATTGATGCTACAACAAGCAGGAACCCACCCTAAAACCCTGGCTAAAGTGGCTTTGTGGCATGTATCGATAAATAAGGGTAATAAGGACCCTTTGTTTTTGTAATAGCGTACATTAGGCTAATGTACATAATAACGCTAACGCCACATTCACATTAATACCAATAGCACCAATCTAAACCAACCAGATTTTTACAGAATTTGATGATAACTGAAAAATTAGCTCCAGCTAGTAAAGTTTTGTTGTGAATGGGGCTTCAACTAGAACAGTTCTTTTCTTCTTATTCGCCTTAATGATGAAACAATACCCGGCTATGGTTCGGAATGGCCTATATTGGTTTGGGATGTACTCTATATCTATCTTTATTGTCTTCTTCTTATTATTAGGAGACAAATAACGGAGGCAAAGGCGTTGTTTCTTCGAAATGAATTAAGATCGGCGAAATTTGCTCTCCATAATTAGCAGGTAAGCTTCCCAAGGCGTAGAATCGTTGTTACGCCGCCTAAGACGAGGCTTAAAAGAGGACGAGTCTTTGCTTAATTTATGCGGAACCCTTCCATTTCCCGATTTTTCTCTAATTTTCACATAATCCGCTTTACTTTTGATGAGATGCCCCAACCACAGTTCATGTATACGTTCGTGTTTGAAAATAGTGAATCAATTCTCATGAGCTGTACATTTGATATAGAAAACTAAACCTTCAGTAAATCTGATTTTTCCGGGGGGGGGGGGAAGGGATGTGCGTTAGCAAAACAAAAATATGATATATGGAAAGACTAAAAAATAAAGAATCTGAAAATAGTATTATTATTATGTGTAGATATTTGCTTCTGTGGAGCGGCCCAACTAGAATGCTACCCAAACTTTATGCACTGGCTTTTTTTGCTTCTTTTTCCTTTCTTGAAAAATCTGTTCAAAAACGATATTCCTAACTGCGTCACGGTAGATAAATTAACAGAGATTTGCGTTTTTGGTAGGAGGATTATTTATTATTGCCTCCGTCGAAAAAAGCCTAAAACAGTCTGGGTCAAGTTATTCTGGGAAGGGGGTTTAACGATGGAAAAAGCCCATATAAGTTTTTTGGTGATTTAATTGCCAGAAACTGCTTTTTTATGGAGTTTTCAGATTTAAGGGAGAGGGAGGAGGTTCAAAAAAGGAATGCATTCCTAGGTAAAGCTTTGACAACTGTGCCACGAAAGTGGCTTCAAACTCAAAGCCTTGTTCTATCCGGCAAGGTGTCAGGCCTTTTAGGTTCTATCATGCATGTGGAACTAATTTTATGTTCGACTTGTTGCGGTATATGTAGGATATCTTTTAGTAACCAAACAATATTTTTTATAAAATGACTTCATAACATCGGATTAACACTGCATAATTCATTATGCTCAGTGATCATGATCAGTGAAACACAAGCAGTATTTATTACTCCAGCATTATTAATATTGCCCATTTATGCATATTTGCGTAACACAACGCGTACATAGTCTATAAATGATTCAAGTTTTTATTTACGGAATTTTCCGACCACACGGCACTTCATTGTTGAAGAACAGAAAAAATCAATAGTTTTTCAAACTGCTCTTATGTGCACTTTTAAAACTGTATTTCTAATAATTATTTTGCTATGGGACAGGGGAGGGGCATTTGTACCCTCCAGACAACATTTCCCCCCGCATACCTCACTTTGCCCCCCCCGCTCAAATTTAGTTTCCGCAAAAAAAGTTGTCAAAACTAAGATAAGCCTACATAATTCAAGCATCCAGAGAAACAAGCCAGTTTTCTTTATTATACCTTTTCCCTTATGGTACTGCATGGCTCAATTTTCCTTTTTCACTGTCATTTTCACTTGATTTGGGAAAATTGGCTCCAACTTTGCCCCCCCCCCCAGGATTTTGATGAAATTATACCACTGTCGCAATCCCAATAATAGGCCTACATATGAAATCTTGAATAAATGGATTCAATATGTTCAGAACCATCGTTCAAACAGTTCGTGGTAACGAACTGTAAGTAAGGAGCGACCCGGCTCAATGGTAACCGAGACTCTAAAAAACGGAATTTTGATACCAATAGATAAATCAAAAGAATCAGATTTTAATGCTGAGTTCAAATATATAAATTTCATCAAGTTTAGTTTTACCCAACAAAAGTTATGTGCCTCAGTAAATTTGGCTGATTTTAGAAAAAAGGGGGAAAGACCCCCTAAAAAATAAATAACCTCAACGAAAATCTCATCATAAAATTTAGTGTATAAGCGAACCCTAGTGTAGAGGCTTCAAACTCCTATCTACAAAAATGCGGAATTTTGAATTTTTTGCCAAAAGAAAGATCGCGGAAGCGTATTTATTTGTTTTTTTTCTTCCCCAGGGGTGATCGTATCGACCCAGTGGTCCTAGAATATCGTGAGAGGGCTCATCACAGAAATTAACATTTCTAGTGCCCTTTTTAAGTGTAAAAAAAACGGAGGGCAACTAGGCCCCCTCCCACGCTTATTTTTTTCCCAAAGTCACCTGATCAAAATTTTGAGATAGCCATTTTGTTCAGCATGGTCGAAAATATGATAACTATGTCTTTTAGGATGACTTAATCCCCCAAAGTCCCCGGGAGGAGGGCTGAAAGTTATGAACTTTACCCAATGTTAACATATAGTATTGGTTATTGGGAAGTATACAGACGTTTTCAGGGGGAATTTTTTCTGGTAGGGGGTGGGGGGGTCGGGGGTTATATAGGAGGATCTTTCCATAAAGGAAGTGTTCATGGGGGAAGCGACATTGCTATGAAGGGGTCGCCGGATTTCCCATCATTATTAAAGAAAAAGATCAGAAATTAAATTTAAAAAAAAAACAAGTTTTTCAACTGAAAGTAAGGAGCAACATAAAAAATTAAAACGAACAGAAAATATTAAGTATATGATTGGGTTCATCCCCTAGTCAATACCTCGCTCTTTAAGCCGAAGATTTTTTAGTATTTTCATAAGAGCTATTTATTCTAATTAACGGCCTTTGTGATTAAGGGTCGTTTTTAAAGAATTGGATCAAAGCTTGAAATTTAGCTTAAAGAGCAAGGTATTGAATAGGGGGCGAACCCCCTAATATATGTATTAAAAATCTATGAATATAGAAGTTCGTTACGTAAGTTAATTCGTAAGTTACGTGTATTTATTACTAATAAAAACGTTCGTAAGTAAAATTAAACAACTTTCGAGAAAGCCATTTAGCCAAAAAAAGTAAAATTAATATGCAAATTTTGTTTTAATTATTCCTGTGCAGTGAGCCAAAATAGAAACCTGTATTAAATCAAAAACGTTCAAAAATTAAATAAAAAACCACGTTCTCTTAACTGAAAGTAAGGAACGACGTTAAAACTTAAATCGAACAGAAATTATTCCGTATATGAAAGGGGCTGCCCCCTCCTCAACGCCTCGCTCCTTGCGCTAAAGTTTTTTATTGTTTAAAAAAAATAAGAGTTGTGAGAAAGTGAAACTTCAGCGTGAAGAGCGAGGCGTTGAGGAGGGGACAGCCCCTTTCATATACTGAATAATTTCTGTTCGTTTTAAGTTTTAACGTCATCCCTTACTTTCAGTTAAAAAAACTTTTTTTTTTATTTAATTCCATAAGACAGAATTTGTACCACAATGTCTTATATATCATTCTTGGATGAATCTTTCGACTTGGGTTTCAGAACAAATGGTTGTTATTGCTATTAGCCTTGATTAAAGATTTGTGAACACGAAAAGATATTCAAACAATTCCTTTTTATTTGTATCGATTTAAAACTAAATATGCCTGCGCAACTAATTTTCTATTCAGCAAAGCAACTCATGGGAAAGTTCCGTCTCCCAGTGCTAAAGATTCCACGGGGAACAAAACACGAGCTAGCAAAACTTGCTGGGTTTCAAATTCTTCTACCTCTGAGAGAAATTGTTTGATACCCATTCTCTTACATTAGGGATTTGAGGGCCTATGGACAGGGGCATCATATGGGGAGTGGGCTGGGGACAATTACATCCCTTCATTGATTTTGAAAATATACTTCTTCTATCTTCATTTGAAAAAAAAAAAAAAAAACAGTTTTTGACCCCACTCCCCCTACATTTTTATGAATGGGCACCCCTGCCTATGAACACAAACCATAGAGCACCCACAGAATTTTTGAAAGTAACGTGTAAAACCCTTAAACATCCGACGCCTAATAGACCAAAAACATAGAAAAGCAAAAGATGCTGAACTTGCTTGTTCCCATCCCTTGGATGGGACTCACCGAAATTTTGCTACAGAAATACATTATTATAGTAATTAATTCAGAAAAGGAATCTTGTAGAAAAATCACCTATAAAGTCAATAATTAAGTTTATTGAAGAGTATGATACATTTGTTTTAAAGAATAGAACACCTTTACCTGTTAGCTAAAGTGTGTTTTAAGAATCCTTTTATTCTCTGGCATAATAGTCCACCGTGTATCCAAAATCAAGCAGTCAAGTAAGGTTGGAGGAATGAAATAGTTGCACGCACTTCGATAGCTTGTTTAGCAGTGATGGTCTAACTGAGTTAAATTGCTGCCGCTTAGTCAGTCATAGCAGATAGATTTGTGTGTTAAAGAATAGCCGCAAGCAGTTACTGTTTGATTGTTCATGATTTGACTATAATGTGGTAAATTGCTTAAAATAGGGTCAGGTTCGTATACGCCTGTCTGGTGACCCGGGCAATACGGACAGAATTAGAACGTTTCCGTGTCATCTTCCTCTATTTACGTATCCTGTGATAATTTTGCAAATTCATGTATTGATGAGCTAGTTACCGAAGATGATGGCAGACTAGTCACATTCTTGTGCATTCAGGAATATTTGATTGAATATTGGTCAATCTTGTTGGTAATTAAATAAAAAAAACAAGTTTTTTAAACTGAAAGTAAGGAGCGACATTAAAACGAACAGAAATTATTCCGTATATGAAAGGGGCTGTCCCCTCCTCCACGCCTAGCTCTTTACGCTAATGAGTTATACTTTTAAAAGAAGAAGCGTTTTACCAAAGAGACAAACTTTAGCGTAAAGTGTGCGTGGATACGGCTGGGACAGTCCCTTTCATATACGGAATAATTTCTGTTAGTATTAAGTTTTAATGTCGCTCCTTACTTTCAGTTTAAAAACTTGTTTTTTTTTTATTTAATTTCTGATCGTTTTTTAGTTAATGCAGCTTTTATCTTGGCTCACCGCCATTGAATAAGTAAACAAAATTTGCATAAAAATCTTAATTTTCTTTAGTTAAATGGATGTCTCTAAATTTGGTTATGACGTAATTTACAAATTAACTTACGTAACTAACTTCTATATTCGTATTTTTTTCTTCTGGCAAAAAATACAAAGTTGCAGATTTTTGCAGATATGAGCTTGAAACCTATGTAATAGGGTTTTCTGATACGTGATTTTCATTAAAATTGTTTCACTTGTAGGGGACGTTTCCCCCCTCTTTAAAAAATCGGGTAAATTTTCTCAGGCTCGTAGCCTTTGATGAGTAATACTAAAGTTAATAAAATTTATATATTTAGAATCAGCATTATAAACCCATTCTTTTGATACATCTATTGACATCAAAATTCCGTTTTGAAAAGTTTCGATTACTATTGAGCCGTATCGCTTGTTTTTTATATTGTTTTTTTTTTATTACGTATATGTTATTATGTATATGAGGGGGTTCTCCCCTTAGTCAATACCACGCTCTTTACGTTAAAAGTTAAAAAAAAAATTAATTCACAAACCCCTGAATCACAAAGACCGTTTAATTAGAATAGATAGCTCTTTTTAAAGCACTAAAAAAAACTGTAGCGTAAAGAGCGAGGTATTGACTTGGGGGAGAATCCCCTCATATACGTAATAATTTCTGTTCGTTTTAAGTTCTAATGTTGCTTCTTACTTTCAGTTGAAAAAACTTTTTTTTTAATTTAATTTCTGATCGTTTTTTAAATAATGCTTGGAAATCCGGCGCCCCCTTCATAGAAATGTCCCTTAATCCAAAGAAAAATCCTCCACGGAAAGATTCTCCCAAGTAACCCCCTCCTCTAACCCCCCCCCCCCCCTCCAGAAAAAAATCCTTCCTGAAAATGTCTGTATACTTCCCAATAACCAATAAATAATGCTGGCAAGTCCGGCGCCCCCTTCATGGCAATTTCCCTTCCCCCATGAAAATTTCCTTCATGGACAGATCCTCCAACATAACCCACCCCCACTACCAGAAAAAACCCTCCTGAAAACGTCTGTATACTTCCCAATAACCAATACTATATATGTTAACATTGGGTAAAGTTCATAACTTTTAGCCCTCCCCCCGGGGACTTCAGGGATTAAGTCATCCTAAAAGACATAGTTATCATATTTTCGACCATACTGAACAAAATGGCTATCTCAAAATTTTGATCGGGTGACTTTGGAAAAAAAATGGGCGCGGGAGGGGGCCTAGTTGCCCTCCATTTTTTTTGGTCACTTAAAAATGGCACTAGAACTTTTAATTTCAGTTCGAATAAGCCCTCCCGCGATATTCTAGGACCACGGGTTCGATAAAATCACCCCCGGGGAAAAAAAAAAAAAAAATAAACACGCATCCGTGATCTTGCTTCTAGCAAAAAATTCAAATTCCACATTTTGTAGATAGGAGCTTGAAACCTCTACAGAAGAGTTCACTGATACGCTGAATATGATTGTGTAATTTTCATTAAGGTTCTATAACTTTTAGGGGGTCTTTCCCCCTTTTTTTGAAAATCAGCCAAATTTTCTCAGGCGCGTAACTTTTGATGGCACTAAACTTGATAAAAGTTATATATTTGAAATCAGCATTGAAATCTGATTCTTTTGATGTATCTATTGGCATCAAAAACTCGTTTTCTAGAGTTTCGGTTACCATTGAGCCGGGTCACTCCTTACTTACAGTTCGTTACCACGAACTGTTTGATTTTGCGTGGTGAAGATTGCCCATGAGAAAGAAATACTATAATAACAAAAGATTGGTACCATTATATTCCCCGCTCAATACTCTTCCCAAATATAATCGTTGCTACTGTAACAAAAGCGCCCCATCCCCCTAATAGGGCTGGGTATAGCCCTAATCTGTCTATAAAACTGAAAAAAACGTGGATTGAAATGAAAAAAAAACTACCTGAAAATATGATTCAAAGAAAATTTCCTTATGTTATAAAGTAAGATTTTTTTATTATAGTATTTTCTCAAGGCTGTACCCAGGATTTTTATAGGGGGGGGAGGAGGTTTACTCAAATATTTTTTCGGGGGGGGGAGTACACAAAAAACGCACAAGAAATTTGTTTATATCCATTTTTGATACGTTTTTACGAGCCTGACAAAACATTTCGGAGGGGGGGGGGGGTTCAAACCCCCTAGCCCCCCGTTTTCTTCTCAAAAGGAATCTTCTTGCCCTTTTACCATCTTCTTTAGTAGACAGTTAAGTCCGGATCAAGGTGTAAAAAAAAATTAATTTGCGTTGCATGTTTTACATTTAATCAGGACGGTTTTTCTTAGAAACTTCCGTTCAGGGGATTATAAAAAGAAAATCAGACGCAGAAGTGAAGGAATTCAACCTTTACCCTCCCCCCCCCCCAAAAAAAAGAACACATTTAGACCAGTTACGACTGTGTCACAATTTCCATTATTATTCGTTTGAGGTGCCTGTTTTGCCTTTGCTAATTTGCCCCCTCATCCAGTTTTGCCCTTTCACTCCTGAAGAAGTTCCGGTGATCTTGTTTGGCATAAAGAACTCAAGCCGTGCTTTTAGGTACTTCGAAGAAACTTTTGTACGTTAATGTGCTGGGATTTTTTTCAGTAATAATCTGAGATATTTTAACCGAAACCTTCACGGGGAGGTAAGAAAGAATACACTGATTGTATGGATGGAACGGCCATAAGGAAATCAGGGGATAAATAGGCCTTCGACATCATATTCTGGTAGTTTAGATCCCTTTCCCTCCTCTGAGAAAAATCCTTTTCTGCATACATTAAAAGTGAATATTTTGAAAGTGGACATTTATTGCCAAATTAAACAACAAATATAATGACGTACACGGAGATGCCTACCCCGTCTTTCAATCTTGCAATAGCCCATAATTCTATAAAGTTTCATGACTTCTTTGGGGTTATTGAAATTTTGTCTTATTGGATCTTAAGACGTTAAGGTTTTTCAGTCAATGGTAAAATTTTCACGTCATCAGCCTTGTTAAAAAACGTAGCTATCTTTTTACCACTAAGTAGAAAATTTTACCCTTAAATAGGCCAGCCCATTGGGGAGCAGGTTTCTTCAGGGAGAAAGTGATCCTTTAAAAATGTATTTTAAAAGCCCCGTTACACCCATTTTTACTTTTACTTATACTTTTTAAAGAAAAATGTATTTAGGGGTAAAATTCCTTTTCACAAACGCAAGGGAATGTTCACACACTATGCGCTTGTTTAAAATGGGCATATCTTTCATAGATGTGCTTCTATTTGACCAGCTACGCGTTAATGTTGTTATAACAGTATCAGATATATCTTTTTTTAGAATTTAGCCCCCCCCCCTAGATTGAATCAATGCGTAAGTGCCTAAATTTAGCAACCTAGAAACATCTCAAGCCGGTTTCCTGCCATCCACGATCCAGTTAACTGGCACTGGCAGTTAAACTACGAAATTAGTAGATGATCCAACAGTCTACTAACTTCGACAGCATAAAATATTGGCGTCAAAGTTAACCGTTTTTAAGATCTTTTGGCACAAATCTATCCTCGATTCGGGGAATTTGGCGTCGTGATGGTCTCACTTTCTGCGCCTGAAAAAAATAATCAAGCTCCAAAGGGTTGTTTTTTAAGCCTCTCATGGGACAGTAACGAAAATTGATAAGAATTGACGGATTTTAGAAAGAAAACGTGTACAATATTTTACTTTTTTCTACTGGCTTTAGAGTAAATTTTCAGGTATTCGGGTTTTTTAGGTTCTCATGGGATAGTAATGAATATTGATAAGAACTGATGGATTTTAGAAAGAAACTATATACAATATTTTAAAATTTTTTGCTACTGGCTTTAGAGTAAATTTTAAGGCATTGGAGGAACAGTGCACGTCAATTCAGATATCGCAATTTCAATTTTTTTTTTCAAACTGAACAGCTAGCTCACTCCCTTAGATCCACCTCGATTGACCGTCCGGTCGAATCAGCTTCCCCGGCTCTTATTTGATTTGCTGAAAACCATTTTATAAGAAACTCGCGCAGACTGTTTACTCAGATACAGAAATAATTGGACAATTTGGCTGCAGCTTGAATGGCTAAGACCCAGCTTTGTACAGACAACTGACTGGTTATATAAAAGGCCAAAAACTTATTTTGGTGTTTTTCACAGAAAATCCGTGTCGCATAATAAAACGTACTAGCAGTACAGCCTGTCGGACAGAAGGCCTGAAAAAGGAAAAAATCGTAACGCAAACACTCTTGTGAGGATTGGAAAGTTGCTGACTGTAGCTGTCTGATGAGAAAAGCATGCTGCAAGTACCCGCTGCATAGCGCCGCACGATTGTTGGACCTGAAAAATAGTGATTGGTTGGAAGTTAGAGATACATGCTAATTATATAGGGAGAGATCTTATCCCAGTCAAAACCTTTTCAAAGCTAGTTTTGGGTGATATGTGGTGATGGGTAGCTTGGGAGGATACTTGATATTGGTATATCGAATGGAATATCAATATTAAATACCTGAAACGTTAACGTTGATATATGAAACAACAAAAGCGTATACTATAATCAGCTTTATGCGAAAATAAGGCCAGTTCTCTCATCCTAACCGAAACTATTAAGGGCAGTTTATGATTATATATATATTTTTTTAAGCTATTTATAGATACTACAAAATTATTACTTCCAATAATAGTTGTTTCCGCGACCTAACCTCAAATTGCTGCTATTAATTGTTAGCAAAATGCATTAATAATTCGAAAATTGTTCGAGAAATATAAAGATGGATTTTGAGCACGAAACTCCTAAAACTTTATGAACAGAATTAAAGTAAATATTTATTAATTTAAGAAATAACTGGGGATGACTTTTATGTTTTTAGTTTTGTGATGTCTTTGTTTTATCTTGTTTTTTCAAGCTTAAGAACTGTTTTGTTTGCATTTGAGAGTCCTATTTAAATTTATTTCCCAATTATTATTGGAATTACTAACAATTGCAAGCAATAATTTTCGCAGAGGTGGCAGGCCTCTTTATTGACAAGAAGACATGGGACAGATATTCATTCTTAAAAACTAGGCAACAGAAGGATATTATTCTGCAGGTAGTATCTCGCACTTAACCGACTGACTGTAGCTATGCTATTAGTAATAAAAAGAAGAAATGAATCAGGGATCGAACCGGTGACCTGCTGTGTAAATCGTTATAAGCATCATACTATTATACTATGGAAATAAATTTCCCATAAATTATGATAAAGCTGAAGAATTCTCGAACTTGTCCTGGCAATGCTAAAAAATAGGACGTTTATGATTACTGAGGTGCACTGCATACAAACAGCGCTTCCGCTTCTCTCTGGCGCAGATATTTCTTCTCATCTAGCTCTTTAAATTGTGTTATTTTTTACTCTGTTTAAAGGCTTTATCTCAAATTTTTATTTAAGTCTGAGGAGTGGCACTAAGGATGTTACTCAAGACTGTCAGCTCGTGTTCAGAAGGTTAGGAAACTAGTCAAGTATTTTCATGTTGTAACATTGCTGTTGATAAATTGGATGTAGTTTAATTATTTTTGAGGCTTTAATTCGATAATTTCTGGTCTATTGTACTACCCTCCGCCTTCTGAAAAACCGAACACCCCCTCCTCCTAAAGAAAATAAGCTCTCTAGTGTGTACTTGTTCTCAGGCATTTCCCAAAATGGTATTAAGAATATTAAACAATAATGCTGCGACAGAACTAAAATATAAATGACTGTATCTATTTTTGGATTCTAAAGTTCAAATTTTACTTTGAAATACACACTAATGTATCTAGGCCTTTTTTTAATCTCTGTCTGGCAAGTGCTCTGTCAAATACTAGTAGGGACTTAACTGAGCTGTACAAAAAGGGGAACGTGTATATTTGTGGGTTTGGATGACCCAAATAACCACATTTCCCTCCCAAAAATAATCAAATGACCCAAATAACCACAAATGACCCAAATAACCACAGTTCCATCAATATCTTAAGGAGGATTGGAAGCTATAATTTGAGAATAAGAGTGTTTGTGGGCTTGTACCTTAGAATTTTTCTTGTCTGACGTATTTTATCACCTTTTCCTGAGGATGGGGGGGGGGGTCTGACATGTCTTTGAGGAGGGTTATAAATATTCGTCACGTTTCTTCATTGTGTGAAATTATGAAGTGTTGGCAATGTCTTAAAAGTGAGCAATAGATGATTTGTTTGTTACCAGATCACCAATAAAATAAAAGGATGTGTTTTTATTACCGAGTTACCGTCTCTGATCTACATAGATCATCTTTCTTCACCATCAAAAGCCATACTTGTTATACCCAACGTTTTTTCTTCTACCTGTTTGACAGCTGTTGCATATAAGGAACTAATTATCATTCATCCGCAAAAATTCATGCCAAATAAAGAATGCAGGAAAAAAAATTCCATCCTCACTTTCGTTAAATGGTTTGTTTTTAACTCAGCGTCCAATTCCGAATTCGCTTTCGTTTGCTTTATGCACCTTGCACACTAAATTGCTGCCAGTTTCAAATAAATTTGGTTGTCAAAAAATTTTAACTCTCCGTTATGTTGGGTGTGGCTACCTTTTTCTATTGTCGTGTCATAAATGCCATCATTACAAGCACATATTTGAAAAGTAGTTACATGATGAAATTGGATTGATTTAATTCGCCACAATGTTTGGAAGCATTGGCGCGCTTGGGATAAATTACACATAGGAGGGAGAGGGTATTTGGCCCACCTGAGATAAAAGGAACTTTTGTTGTTTCAAAAATTTTGTGGTTTTAAAACCATATGAGAGATTCTAGATACCAGTCCATTCTGAAGTAAATGGGCGCTTTACTTTGAAATTTTCATTTTGTATTTTCCCCCACAAAATTATTTAAGTTGGTTGTTGTTCTCTTGATAGAGTAAAAACATAATGCGTTTTTTCCTAACTCAACAGCATTACACAAACCTGGTCAATTGTGATTTTATACGTGGGTGAGAAGTTGCTTCGTGATGAGTTTTCTTGGTGGAAAGCGGTGCGGCTTAGCGGCTAGGCAGCTGTGTCAGTGGGAAGATGCGTAGGTGGGGAATTTCCGGGAAATGGTTTTATTGAAGGGACCCCTGTTGGCCGAGATGGATTCTGCTGCTTTCCAGAGGTATATTGGAGCGATAACCGCTTTTCCTAGGGGTTAAAGGCACAAGTTTAATGGATAATTCCGTGAGTAAGAAACGAGTATGCTGGGATGGTACTTATGCATTTTATCTTACACACCACTATATGCTGTATCGGGAAACACTAAAGAAAACCAGTCAATCGGGTATTTGGAATAGAGAAATAGATCGCACAGCGTGATTTCTCATTGTGTTTACAATATTTAAACTATTGTGTTTTTGGTGTTTAGGGGAAAGATACCTAGGTTAGGGTACGTATTTAATACGTTAAGAAAGGGCACTAGAACTTTTGATTTCCGATCAAACAAGCCCTCTCCCGATCTTCTAGGACCACTGGTTCGATAGGATCACCCCTGGGGAAAAAACACACGCATCCGTGATCTTTCTCTTGTAAAAAATGCGAAATCCTGCAATTTTGTGTATAGGAGCTTGAAAACTCTACAGTAGGGTTCTCTGATTTTCTAAATCTGATGGTGTGATTTTCATTAAGATCACTTGGAGTTTTACGGGTGTTTTCTCCTTTTTTTCAAATTGGAAAATATTCTCAAGCTCGTAGCTTTTGATGGGTAACATTAAACTTGATGAATTTTGTATATTTTGAATGAGTATCAAAGTTCGATCTTTTGATGTATTACATAAAAACAAGTTTTTTAACTGAAAGTAAGGAGCGACATTAAAAATTAAAATGGACAGATATTATTCCGAATATGAAAGGGGTTGTCCCCACCTAAACACCTCGCTCTTTACGCTAAAGCTATGCTGTTTGTTACAACTTTACTTTTTAAAACAATAAAAACTTTAGCCTAAAGAGCGAGGCGTTGAGGAGGGGACAACCCCTTTCATATATGGAACAATTTCTGTTCGTTTTAAGTTTGAAGGTTGCTCCTTACTTTCAGTTGAAAAAAATTGTTTTTCTTATGTAATTTCTGAACGTTTTTTAACTAATGGAGGTTCAAATTTGGCTCATTGTTTTGATGAAAAATTTAAACAAAATTGGCATATTAATTTTGGCAGATTTATTCCGTATATGAAGGGTTGCCCCCTCCTAAATACCTTGCTCTTTACGCTAAAACTGTTAGAACTTTTAGAAAAGCTTCCTATTCTAATTAAACGACCCCCATGTTTCAGTAGCCGCTCTTAAAAAATTGGAACAAACAGTCAAACTTAGCGTATAGAACAAGGTATTTAGGAGGAGGCAACCCTTCATATATGGAATAATTTATGTTTGTTTTCCGAATAATGCCGGTAAATCTGGCTCACCCTCTATGAAATATATCCCTCCCCCTCACGGAAAACTCCTCCGTGGAAATGTCATCCAAAGTAAAGTGCAACCCCCCCCCTCCCCCGTCAAATTCCCTTCAGACACTTACATCCTGGGTGACAATCCCCCCTCCCTGTAAAATTGCTTTCGGACGATTCAGTCTGAAAATTTTTTCTTAGCATCCTTTCATTCGAATAAGACTTTAATCTCTAATCGGTTTCTCGTCCACTCCAGGAATACCCCCTTTCGTGGAAATTATTTCCCGGAAATCAAAATACGCGGAAAAAAGCCACTGGATAATTCTCCCGTAACATCTCCACATGAAAAATTTGGCAAAGAGAATGTAAGGCAATTAAAAATAATTTTGTACAGTAATTCTGTCAAATCCCCCCAGTATAACATTTCCCCTGGAATATTCACACACCCCAAGAAATTTTCCTCCCCAAGGAAGATTCTTCCTGCAGAAATCCACCCCAATCACAACTCCTAACCCCCAAAAAACAAAATGTCTGTATACTTCCCTATAACAAATTGTATACGTAAACAATGGGCGAATTTCATAACTTACAGGCCTCTCCCTACGTACTGTGGGGGTTATTTTACATCTAAAGACATAATTGTTTGATCTTTCAACTATCAAACAGTTCGTGGTAACGAACTGTAAGTAAGGAGCGACCCGGCTCAATGGTAACCGAAACTCTAAAAAACGGAATTTTGATACCAATAGATACATCAAAAGAATAAAATTTTAATTCTGATTTCAAATATATAAGTTTCATCAAGTTTAATCTTACCCATCAAAAGTTACGCGCCTGAGAAAATTTGGCTGATGTTCAAAAAAAGGGTGAAAGACCCCCTAAAAGTTATAGAACCTTAATGAAAATCACACCATCATATTCAGCGTATCAGAGAACCCTACTGTAGAGGTTTCAAGCTCCTATCTACAAAAATGTGGAATTTTACATTTTTTGCTAGAAGAAAGATCACGGGTGCCTGTTTTTTTTTTTTTTTTTTTTTTTTTTTTTTTTTTTTTTTTTTTTCAGGGGTGATCGTATCGACCCAGTGGTCCTAAAATATCATGGGAGGGCTCATTGGAACGGAAATTAAAAGTTCTAGTGCCCTTTAAAGTGACAACAAAAATGGAGGGCAACTAGGCCCCCTCCCACGCTCATTTTTTTCCGAAAGTCACCCGATCAAAATTTTGAGATAGCCATTTTGTTCAGGATGGTGGAAAATATTATAACTATGTCTTTTACGATGACTTAATCCCTCGAAGCCCCCAGGGGGAGGGCTGAAAGTTATGAGCTTTACCCAATGTTAACATATAGTATTGGTTATTGGGAAGTATACAGACGTTTTCAGGAAGAATTTTTTCTGGTAGTGGGGGGTGGGGGTGGGTCGGGGGTTATATGGGAGGATATTTTCATGAAGGAAGTTTTCATGGGGGAAGGGACATGGCTATGAAGGGGGCGCCGGATTTCCCATCATTATTTAAAACAAAAATCAGAAATTAAATAAAAAACAACTTTTTCAACTGAAAGTAAGGAGCAACATCAAAACTTAAAACGAACAAAAAATATTAGCTATATGATTGGGTTCAACTTCTAGTCAATGCCTCGCTCTTTAAGCCACAGATTTTTTAGTACTTTCATAAGAGCTATTTATTCTAATTAACGGCCTTTGTGATTAAGGGGTCATTTTTAAAGAATTGGAACAAAATTCGAACTTTAGCTTAAAGAGCAAGGTATTGACTAGGGTTACGTAAGTTAAATTGTAAATTACGTCAGAACCAAACTTAGAGACAGACTTTTAGAGACAGCCAAAAATTTTTATGCAAATTTTGTTTACTTATTCAATGACGGTGAGCCAAAATAAAAGCTGCATCAACTGAAAAACGATCAGAAATTATAAAAAAAAAACAAGTTTTTTAAACTGAAAGTAAGGAGCAACATTAAAACTTAAAACGAACAGAAATTATTCCGTATACGAAAGGGGCTGTCCCCTCCTCAACGCCTCGCTCTTTACGCAAAAGTTTGACTCTGTCTCACAACTTTATTTTTTAAAACAATAAAAAACTTCAGCGTAAAGAGCGAGGCGCTGAGGAGGGGACAGCCCCTTCCATATGCGGAATAATTTCTGTTCGTTTTAAGTTTTAATGTCGCTCCTTACTTTCAGTTTAAAAAACTTGTTTTTTTTATTTAATACTCAACAAAATGGCTATCTCAATATTTAGATCCGATAATTTTGGGGGAAAATGGGCGTGGGAGGGGGCCCAGTTGAGCTCTCATCTTTTTGGTCACTTAAAAATGCACTAGAACTTACAATTTTCGTTCGAATGCACCCTCTCTTGATCTTATAGGACGATTATTTCGATACGATCACCCCTGGGGGAAAAAAGACAAACAAAACAACAAATAAACACGCATCCCTGATCTGTCTTCTGGCAAAAGCAGCAAAATTCAAATTTTTGCAGATAGGAGCTTGTAACTTCTAAAGTAAGGTTCTCTGGTACACTGAATCTGATGGTGTGATTTTCATTAAGATTCCTTAATTTTTAGGGGTCTTTCCCTCCTATTTAAAAAATTAGGAAACTTTTCTCAGGTTCGTAACTTTTGATGGGGTAACACTAAACTTGATGAGGCTTACATGTTTGGAATCAGCATAATAAGCTGATTCTTTTGATGTATTTATTGATATTAAAATTCCGTTCTTAGAGTTTCGGTAACTACTGAGCCGAGTCACTCCTTACAGTTCGTTAACACGAACTGTTTGATCCATTATTATCAAGACTCTGGACTTTCGGTTACTACTGAGCCGCATCGGTCCATAATTAAAGTCCAGTTCACTTATAGCTACATCCCATATTTAAGCAGAATCACACACTTAGATCACACAGTTAGCGTAATTTTCCTATTTCTAATATAGAAAAGGCAAAAGTAGAAGACAAAAAAGAACAACTGCTTTAGTCTCTTGCAAGCGTATTACTGAAAACCCTCTAAGATACAGAAAACCTCTTCCTAGCATTGACTTCAATTAGAAGGGGGGATTTACCCTCCAAGTTTCCTCCCCTCTCCCCTGGATTTTGAAAAACAGGTTTCTGGTATTTTCATTGGAAAAAGGAGCACCATAAAACAAAACGGTACTATCCCATTATGCGGGCCTCTCGAGTTAATCACTATAGAGCACTATAGAGAAGGCAATGATAAAACCCGTTTTTGACGTCTTAACTGTTATTAGAGTAGGCAATGATAGCAAGGTTTTCATTGCGTATACGATATTAAACTGTGTTTTTGGGGGTTTAGGGGGGAGTTACCGGTACTATCCCATTATGTGGGCCTCTCTAAAAAGTCAAGTTTGGTTAATGTTAATAAAATAAAATAGGATGAATATATAATAGTTTAGAAACAAATTTGGGCTATATATTTGCACATTAGGGGGTGGGGAGGGGGGGGGGGTAAAGCATAGTATATATTAAATACGTAACCTAATCTAACCTAGGGACCGTCCCCCCCCTAAACCCCAAAAAAACACAGTTCAGTATCGTATACGCAATGAAAACCTTGCTATCATTGCCTACTCTATGACAGTTAAGACGTCAAAAAACGGGTTTTATCATTGCCTACTCTATAGTGATTAACCCGAGAGGCCCGCACAATGGGATAGTACCAACAAAACTGCCTCTCTGGTTTTTAAAAAATGCATCTCCCCCTCCCAGCATTTGTGTGAATTGTTGCCACGACTTACTAGGAATATGCGCAGGGGAAGGTTGTATTGGGCTCGATTCTTAAAAATCTACATATTCTTTTGGCTTTTCTCTGCTGCTCACCTATTTTTCAGAAGCTCTGGTGAGCTTGTCCCCCCCCCCTGACGAAGTAAGTTAATTCTTACATGTTTGGCTGTTTATTCTTGATTCGTGGTGAAGTTCAGAGTTGAAAATATGTCTTGTTTCTTATCCGGGTGACAATTTAATTGAATTTATATCAGTTTAACAGACGATAAAAACTTTTCAGAATATCAAGCATTGTGTTACCATGAAACTAGGACAGGCTAAGCAAATTCTTTTAAATAGCTCAGCGCACATTCAGGTTAAAACATTGCAGTAGGTAAAACCGTTGAACCAAGCTCTTTTTACGAGAAGAGGACTGTGAAGTAAAAAGAGTTTGAACCATACTACCAACGTTGTAATAATGGGGGAGAAGGGCCTGCTTAGAATTAGATCCCAACCCACAGAGGTGCCAATTTAGGGGAGTGGTAAGGGGCAATCGCCCTTTATAGATTTTTATAAATACCTTTTGGTATTTTCATCGAAAGAAAAACAAAAATGCCCTCCTTAGACTTTGGAAAATATCCTTCTTTGTTTCGTCATTAAAAAAAATTGAAAAAAAGAATCCTTGTTTCCCCCATAGATTTTCTTGATTTGGCGCCCCTCCCACTCACACAATTTAACATCTATGTAATTTTATGTGGATGTAGAGTTGGGTCAGTGGAGAACCTATAGCTCTAAGGTGGGAGGTTTGTATGGTGAATGATTATATAAGTGAGGAACAAATAGGGTTGCAACTGGTCATAGTAGATGGTGGATTCCTCGCATACTTCTTAGCAGTCCTGACCCCTTTTGAAAGAGAGAAACGTAAACCCAAGTATTCTTTTCTTCTAAATGCCATTCTAAGTTCATCCATTCTTCACCTATTGTTTCTGGTGATAATAGCTCCGGTCTCACCATAGGTTAATTCTGGGGGTTTATTCCCTTTAAGATGATCTCAGTTTATTGTTTCCTTCAGCGAAGCGATACTTTTCAATCTAAACAGGGTTCTCAGTAATCCCCCTTCCCCCGTTTATTTAACGATTGCGATTTTATGTCACAATCCGTCCATTTATTCAAGAGGATGACTAGTTCAACTATAATAGTACCATCCCCTTATACGTAAAACAAAATTAATGGTTGAAACTTGAAATGATGATGGACTAATCTAAGATTCTTCGTAAATTACTCTTTAAAAATATATCTATATTTACTTCCTAAAGAATTTGAAAATGAGGAAAATGGGTCATGCCTTTTTCCAGGAAAGTAGAACGGCATTTGTGTAACCTTATGGGATTACGACATGCTGGGGAATAACGATCATCGCATTAGCAAGAATAACGACACGCTAGAAAATAATCTTTTTTTGATATTTATTTAAGATTTATTTAATCAGTTGAAAGAGGTAAAGCGTCCACCTCAACGTCAATTGATTGCTTCGATCAAGTTCGATCTATTAAGAGAAATAGGCTGTATTTTCTTGTTCGGGGATGGAAACGTTGATTAATATGTACAGGCTTTCCAGCATATGAAATTCCAGTTGATCGCTCTAGTTTCTATAGGGAAACATAATTAAAACTGAGTATTTAGCAATTTATTAAGGGTATACAGGGTTTTTGAAAAGTCGGTAACCATAGTTAATTTAGCAGAAAAAACTAGCAGTTTACACATAAACTATTGCATTTCTATTATTTTTGTTCCTATTAATATCCCTCGTGAAAAATAGATGTATTTCAGCAACAATGAAAATAAATCATTATTTTTTTAGTATCTTACAAAAATAATAATCGAAAAGAAATCTAAGTATTAATGACAACAAAGTTAAAACTCATATTGTGGACAACATTTATTTGGAACACTGAAAAGGATCATAATTTGGTTCTTTGGTTGTTCATTTTAATCTGAGATGCGGATGACGTCCACAGTCCTGTTCCTCGGACACTGCAGGTGCATGTCCTCGTCAAGTCCCGGTGCAACACGTACACTGTCAAATTTTTGGGTATGCGGTGGTATGCTCCGGAAAACCATTCAGGGGTTGGCGTCTCTGCCCGCACAGCTTGAGAGTGGTAGGTGCCGGAAGGTGCCGACTCCTGTCCCTATTGGGGTCACCACTACTTTTGCTGAGGTTAAGTATGAGGTCTTATGACCGCTCCTTATCTATTGAGGCAAATTCTGTCTTAGAAGTTCTTTTGTCTGCTGCTGTTTGGGCCATCTACCCATCCAGCCGGTATTTGCCATGTTTTCAAACGGAAAAAACAGCCTCGGATCGGAGTTCTTTCCAGTAGACAACCAAATGTGCACCTCAAGACAATTCTTACGGTTACGTTTACTGCTACCCACTGCAATGTACTTTGTCTCTAATCCAAGTTGGATCACCTACAGCACATGATGAATGAGGTCTCCCCTTCTGTCATGAGTGTATCCGGGACCAACCTGAATTCTAGCGTCATTGATAGTGAGATCAGTATTCCTGGTTACACTCTGCTCAGGCTGGATCGTAAAAACCCGAGAAGCTCGACTTTTGATGGAAGTGGTGTTGCTATGTCCTTAAAAATAACATCGCATTTTTGGCACTTTCGATTCCTAGCGATGAGGAGGTCCTTTGGGTTAAAGCAAACCTAACAAACAAATCGTTTGTTGTTTGTACAGTCTATAACCCTCCAAAGATGAAAATCACCGAAAATCTGGAAGATTGCTTGGAATTTGTGAAGCAAAAGTTCCCTAAATCAGGTATAATAATCCAAGGAGACTTCAACATTCATCATGGCCACTGGTTGAAAAGTCGTACGACTGATGGGGAGGGCTTAGCTCTGCTAGACCTAAGTCTTGCTTACGGCCTAGAACAACTTGTTGAATTTGACACTTACATCGACACTCATGGATCATCCAGGCTTGATCTCTTCTTAACTGATCATTCGGATTACTTTAGTGTTGAAGTTATCCTTTTGCCAGTGACCATAAGGCTGCTATAGCTCATGGAAATATGAAAATACCTCCACCTGTAAAGCACGAGTGGATCATCAGGTAGTATCACCGCACAGACCGGGATGGTCTGCGAAACTTCTTATCGGCAAAGTCGTGGAGTATATTCTTAAAAGAAGTCCCACATAAAGCAGTGGAACTTTATGAAAAAGCGATTACAGAGGCTATTGAGCAATTTGTCCCATCAAAATCAGTTAAAGTCTCATCTCGAGATGAGCCATGGTTCAATGCTTGTTGTAGAAAGGCAATAAGGGCCAGAAAGAAGGCTCATAAGAAATGGCGTTCAACTGAATCTGAAGAGCACCGGGCTGCTTTTATTAGTGCTCGAAACGAGTCTGTTAAAGCTGTACGTCAAGCTAGACCTGATTACAAGCAAAAGTTTGTAGACAAAATGAAAAGTGCCCCTGCAAAGCAGTGGTGGAGGGTCATCAAAGAAGCCCTACCGTTATCTAAATCAACACCAATTCCCTCGCTTCATGTTGAATGTACGATGATCCAGTCAGGCCAGGAAAAGGCAGAAGCTCTTGCACAAGCCTTTTCAAAGGTCTTCCAACTTGATTGGGACGGAGTCTCCCCCCCCCCCCCCTTTCTGCCACGAACAGATGTAAAAATCACCAGCGTTAATATAACAATTAGGAAGGTGCAGCGGGATTATTCCCGAAAGCCTGGAAAACTGCTCATGTGGTCCCTGTTCCAAAGGCAGAGTCTGACCTTGCTAATGTAGGATAATATCGTCCAAAAAATTTGCGGTCGTGCGTAGGTAAAGTTTATGAAAGCGTCAATAATAAGACCCTTTACCAATACCTTGAGTCACATCTGTTGCTGGCAGACACGCAATACTGTTTTCGCAGAAAACAGTCTACGTTAGACTGTCTGGTTGCACAGTATCAAGAGTGGGTTGAGCTCCTTTCTCAGGTTTTCTATAAGTAGTTGTATAACCCTTCATCAGAGGAGCTATCGAAGCTCGTTCCTGATAAAGTAAAGCCCTTGCGATCAAATCGGATAAAATCCAGAAAAAACCGGAAAAGTCCACTATTAATTTTCGACCAATCACGCGAAAGTGGAGGTGTTCGAGGATTGGTTTGGTGTGTATGCTGGGGTGGTGTGTGAATTGTAATGGAAGAAGAAATGGGAAAACGGTCCGATAGCTAGTATTCACTCAAAACAGAAACTTGTTCCGTCTCGATGTTGCAAGATATCGTGATGTGATCCAGATTAAATGTATGAGATGATGTATGAATGTAAGTAAAATCGGAATCCTTATGAGCCACTCTAACCCAATCAGCAAATATACCCCTAATGAGGATTGTTCGCGGCGATTCTTGGGCATCCCTTTCCGTTAAATTACAATTAAAGTATCCAGCTACTACACACGACAGCCATAAACGCTTAACTTTATCAAGACGCGAACCTAATTTCTCACACGATATAGCAACGACGCTCGGATTCCTCACTACAATAATCAGTAGGTAAGTAAACGTTAATAAATACAAACCCTTCAACTCGGACAGCCAAGAAGTGATCACTTGTTTGGAAGAGGCTAGAGCGAAGGGAAACACAAACAAAAGTCCCGAGGCCCCCTGACGGCCTGCCTCTATTCTTACGCTGTTGAGGAGGTACATAGTAAAACGAAGACTCCTGCACCTTAAGTAAATTTACACTATGCTTACTTAGGAAATGTTCTTGTATAAAAATTACATTATAATTCACAGGAAAACCATTAAGCACAGGAAGTCTATTCGCAAAAGAGCCGTTGATGTTCCAGGATAGAAACCAAACTGAAGAGCTCATGGATTCACTGCCTTCGATTTTTAGGTCAACTACCGTTGTGGCATGTATGCCCAGGAACTTTGCAATCTACACAGAAAGGACTATTCTTGCAGGGAGAATCAGAGCTCGACTTGTGGTCACTGGTACCGCATTTAGAGGAGATAGCACTGTTTAAACAATTTGCAGCTACTTTGAACGCATGAGACTTTCCGCATTGTACAATTTTGCTACACTTTGGGATTAAGTCTTTAAGTGTTGTGTTATTTAAATCCCCTGGAACTTGCTTCAGAACGGCAAAAAAGGGTGTTTCATTGACAGTGAGACTCAGACTGGGATCAGAAAGTTTTACGGTATCGGCTATTTGATTCACAGTTTCTTTCACAAGACGAAGAGCTTCCATTTCACCTGTTTGGCGCCTGAGTTCACATATATCACCACCAGAGGTAGGGCATAGAGTGTCTATAAACGCTCTACGCCACAGTATATAAATTATAGGCAGTATGATCTTTCCCTATCTCACCCATTATAAAAACCCGGACCGAGATACAAGTGCTCCAGAGAAAGTATAAACATAAGCGGCATTAGACCTTGTCACGGGTAAACACGTCAGATTTCTCTTGAACACAAAACTTGGTTTCAACGTTGGAACACTAAATTTTGAAGAAACTAATCTTAAATTAATTTATTCCAATACGTATATGAAAATCGATAATTAGTAGTGCAAAGTTATTATTAGATGTTTTTAGGAATTAAAAGTAGGTTTCGAAGTCTCAAGTTGGTCTCGAAGGCATTTTGAGAAAGTCTCTGCCAAAATACGTGTTCCAGGGTAATTGGACCGCTGATGGCAGATCAAATGAGAGGATCTGTTTGTACGCGCTAATGCAAGAATAAGTGGGAGGAGCTGTTTGTTTGCACCGAGAATGAAGAGCCAGAAATTATCTGTGGTAAACTTACTGCTATATCTTTATACTGTGCTCTACGCTCAGATGGATCTTTCAGGTCTTTTGGTGGATTTTTCAGAATCACTGCAAATAAAGGCTTGGGGGTCGGGTTCGGTTGGGAGGCCGAGGGGGGAGGGGCACTTGCTGAGGGACGGGTGACATTCGTTATAAAAACATCAAGTTTTCTGGACAGTTTATTAACTTTTGACACAACTGTAGAATTGAGAGCCTCACCAACAGTCGGTACGTCACCTGGGTTTAAAATCACGAATTTTAGGATACTGGCATTTTGCTTAACCTGAGAGACCAAGTTCTTACACATATCAAGAATGTTCTCTTCATCCCGAGCATGAATCACAACTCGCGATGTGACGGTTAACTCAGTGTATAGAATCTTCTTTGCTTGCATAATTTGATCGTGATCGAAAAACGTAACAGCTGCCTTCTGAATTGTCTCTTGTTTGACCCCATCAGTCAAAGACCGATTCAGGAAATTCAAGACAGGGCTCAGAATCAGCTTTTCCGCCATAGCGCACAATTTACGTTGCAATCGCAAACAGTTCAAAGCACAATCCGTAAATCATATCCAATCAAGCAAGCAGTGACGTCACAGTGGGGGGATAATATTCGTAGTCCAGGAAATTGTTTTCAAGGTCCCTGAATTAAGTCAAGTTCAGACCACTGGATTAATGAGATTTCAAAATTGGCTATGGAATTATAAAGAAATGACGTTTTCAAGGAATTTTGTTCTATCTCTAGCTTCATTCTGATTCTGAAAAGAAGAAATTTGAAACTATATCCAGTTCCAGAATTTTTATAAGATATTGCAGTATCGTCTGGAATGGGCACACTCTGTTGCGAGGGTGGGGAAGGAGGCAATAGCCCTCAATATGTAAACTAAAGTAATGGGATTATAAATATTTTATAACAATTATTTAATTGAAGGATGTTGGTTGGTGCGCACACAAGATTCGATTTTCATGGGTCATTCCAGGAGGGTCAAGTTCGTCAGAAGCTAATAAAGAATATATACTGATTATGCGCAAACTATTGGAAAATTCTGGAAAACTGGTGAAAATGATGAGTCCATATTTTAACCAGCTGTGCGTTGGGCTGCTGAAGTATAGGATGGAATATATTTCTTTAATATTTGAGCTAGTGTAAAATTAACGGCTATACATTTGCATTGAGATTGTGAAACCAGCCCATAACTGTGGTAGTAATTTCAGTAGCAGCAAATCAAGAAAACGGATAGGGAGGGCAAGTTTGTTTCTTGGAATCCGTTGGGGGGGGGGAGGTGGTGAAATTTTGTTTTTAAATTTTGTAAAATTAAAAAACAAAACAGGCATTTTTCAAGCAAAATACCCCAAAAAGCTCTTTTTTGCAAAATCTAGAAGGCAAATGTCCCCCTCAATTAAACTCACTAAGGCAATACATCAACAACGATCTTAAACTAAATCTAAAATACATTTTCTTCGAAGAGAGATCAGCCACCTACTAAGGAAGTCCATTGGTAGCCCTACCACCCCCGAAAGTCTGAATGTCGTCTTTTTTTTTATTTTTTTTTATTTGTCTCCGATTGAAAAAAAATACCTGTTCTTGTACAGCCCCCCCCCCCTACAAATCAAATCCTGTAGCCCCTATGTGTGCCTAGAAATACCAAAAGGAGTTCTTCTTTTAAAATGCCTTCCAAAAAGGGTAATTTTCAAAATCTAGGGGGGAAAATGTCCCTCCCCCAATTGAACTCACTGAATCAATAATACATCAGAATATGCTCTTGAGCTAAATCCGAAGAACGATCTTTGAGGAGAGTACGGCCGCATACTCAGGTAAGCCATTGGCAGCTAGACCACCCCAAAAGGCTTCACTGTCGTATCATTTTTTGTAGGTTATTTGACTCCAACTTTTAAAAATTACCCGTTTTTGCATTTTTCGGTAAAAACACCAATTCTAGAAAAATTCCCGTATAAGTGCCTGAGTACCAAAAAAGGCATATACTAATGAGAACCCCCCCCCCCCAAAAAAAAAATTATTTTTCAAAATCCAGGGAGAACAAGCCCTTCCCGCAGTTGAACTTGCTGAGTAATTAATTCATCAGAATATGCTCTTAAACAAAATCCCAAAAATGATTGTTTAAAAGAGAGGCCGGCAACATACTCAGGAAAGTCATTGGTAGCTGGACCGCCCCCGAAAGTCTCATTGTCGAATTTTTATTATTATTTGATCCCAATTTTAAGAAATTGCCTGTTCTCGCCTTTTATGATAGAAACAGGCCCCCCTTCTAGAAAACAAATCCTGTATAAATGCCTGAAATTCGTATATTCCATGAGCCACACACATAGGAGCAGTCGAGTTCTATCCCCCCCCCAAAGCTCAAGATTTAACTATCCTCTATCATAATTACGAAGTCAATCTACTACCCCATAGAATAAATTCTCACGCAAGTACGTGATCCAGATTTTGGTCATTTTTTTACCATTTTCGTCTAAGTTGCTTAAATTGATGAAATAATATGACAATCACATTCAGGTTAATAGAACACTGTTTACGTGTTTAAATTCACAAATGTTGTAATCGGTAATAAGATCCCAAAGTTATATTCAGATTTATGCACAAGATAAATTTTGCTGTTAATTCTTTTAATTAGATAATTGCTGTGATGAGTAATAGCTTTGACGCCTTGTTTACAATTCAACAACCTCAATTTATTATTCCCTAAGACATTATCAGCACTTTATTTGTCTTCAGGAAAGTCGTCTGGGGGAGTACCCGAGGGGCATAATCCCCCACGACTAAAAAATTAACAAAATGTGTACGGAGACTAGTCAGAGAATAACTTATAGCTCCTTGGGTTAAGCCAACTGGTCTTTCCTCAAACAGTGCACCATATGTAGTCCGTCCTAGTATATGCCTGAAAAGCACGACCAAGCCTTCTGAGAAACATTCAAGGCCGTATCCGGGGGAGGGGGGTTAGTGGTTGGACCTCCCTCCGAAATGTTTGTCAGACTCGCAAAAGTAACAAAATGAATATAAACAAATTTTGATAAGCTTTTTAAGTTTTTCTTGTAAAACCCCCCAAATATTTTTTACCCCCCTCCCCCCAAAAAAAAATCGGGATGCGGCCCTGGAGACATTACAGGGATTTTCATTTTGTAACAACCTTGATTATGCTTTAGGTGATTAAGAATGTGTTCCAGGCATTTTTTATTATTATTATTTAAAGGACGTTTCCCTCGATGTTTTGACTTTGCCTCTTTACAGACATCAACCACAGCTAAGCACGGTCCTCCTCCATCACAATCTATTCAATGCCTCCCTCTTTACACCCTCCCAGGAAGTTCCCAAAACTGAGAAGTTAGTAGGTAATTTTATACTGGGTATTTAGAACATAAAATTACATATAACTATGTGTGTGTGTGTGTATTTCAAAGCTCATAAAGCAATATACAAAGCAAATAAGTAAGAACTTTCTATTTATGGATCTCTAAACCTTTTAAGACAAAATTGCCTGTTGCCACTATATATCTAGGAGAGGTTGATTTAAGGATCCTCAATAGCAGCAATCACTATTAAACACATATCTCTTTAAATTCATCAGCTCATTACCCCTAAAAATCACCCAATCACCCTCAAAACACTGCATATTTAGGGCTCTCAGCATTATTTTTAAAAAATGATCAGAAATTAAATTATAAAAAAAAACAATTTTTTCAACTGAAAGTAAGGAGCAACATCAAAATTTAAAACGAACAGAAATTATTTCGTATATGATTGGGTTTGCCCCCTAGTCATCACCTCGCTCTTTAAGCTATAGTTTTTTTGTACTTTCATCAGCGATATTTATTCTAATTACTGGCCTGTGTGATTAAGGGTTCATTCTTAAATAATTGGAAAAAAAATTCGAATTTAGAGTAAAGAGCGAGGTATTGACGAGGGGGCGAACCCCCTAATATACGTAATAAAAACTTACGAACATAGAAGTTCGTTACGTTAGTTAATTCGTAAGTTAAGTATATTTATTACTAATGAAAACGTTCGTAAATAAAATTAAAAGTTCTAGTGCCCTTTTTAAGTAACAAAAAAAATTGGAAGGCAACTAGGCCCCCTCCCTCACCCCTTTTTTTAAAATCGTCTGATCAAAATTTTGAGATAGCCATTTAGCCAAAAAGTAAAATTAATATGCAAATTTCGTTTTAATTATTCATGTACGGTGAGCCAAAATCAAAACCTGCATTAGTTCAAAAACGTTCAGAAATTAAATAAAAAATAAAATTTTTAATCTGAAGGTAAGGAGTGATATTAAAACTTAAAACGAACAGAAATTATTCCGTATGTGAAACGGGCTGTCCCCTCCTCAAAGCCCCACTTTTTACACTCAAGTTTTTTATTCTTTTAAAAAATAGAGATGTGAGAAAGAGTCAAACTTTTAGCTCCAAAAATAAACTTTTAGAGGTCATCTATTGACAGATTCATCAATGGAGCTAGATGGAGCTAGATGGAGCTTGAAAAGAACTAGATGGGGCTAGAAATTATTCTAGCTCTATAAATAAATTTTTAGGGTCATCTATTGACAGATTCGTCCCGAAAAAGAAAAATTATACTTTGAGATAAAAAATGTATATGCATGTCATATCAAGATATCTAGGCAGTAATTCTGAAAAGGCCAATCTCTAGACATTAAAAGAGGGAGGCTCTCCAGAATGTTGTCATTTGTACATCTATCATAAATGACAGTCAGATCTAAAACCAGACTTAATGAGAAATAAAAGCTAACGTGGTTGAGGGATATTCAGACAAACTTTGACAGAATCTTGCCAAAGACGACAAGGGGGAGGAGGGTTCATAAATCTTTGTCATTAGAATATCTAGCTGAAAGCCTTATTAGATATCTGTCAATCTGATGGGAAGCATGAGTAAATGTCAAAGCTGTGCTTTTAGGGGTGTCCGTAGCCATTCTGATGTCATCCCTCAACTTATCACCAGAAAAGGAATTTTGTCCCAAACAAACTTGGACGGGTGCATAAGCCAGTGTCCTAGCTGTGCCTTTTCGAGATCAACATCTAAGTTGAAATCATGGAGAAAGGGAATGGAGGGTCTCTTAGCTATTGTCATCATAACTCCTCTCAGTAAGCTCAACAGTTAGGTCTCAACCTAACAGTTGAAAAGTAACAGCAAATGTCACAGCTGTGCCTTTTGGATGTCTGGTATGGATTCGACCTTCGTAGATCAAGAGAAAGAGTGTTTCCCACAAATTCTTGTAATTAGTATATCTACTAGAACAGGACTTCATGTCCCACCAAAACCTCCTAAGAAGTAATAGCTAGGCTCGTAGTTGTAATTCCTAAGAGTTTGTCACTTAACTCAACCTCTGTTAGACGGGGGTTGGGGATTTTAAAATTCCCCATTGTGGAATCTGATTCATGTGCATCCGTCAGATATCATCCTCAGTGAAGTGTGATTGGGATTACCCTCTAAGGTTTTAGATAGGATTTTAAGGCTTTTGATCCCAATTTGAAAGCCTGTAGAAGATTTGCTATTGCGAGGATGCGTTGTATGTTCATAATGTGTTGTATGTTCGTTTATGGCTAAGAGTTTTCCTCACGTATTTAAATCAACCGTTTAAGGGAACGTCCATAGCCACAGGAAATCATCTAGAGCTATCACATTGAAAGTCCAAACGGTGAATTTGTGGATACAGAGATCAAACAGTTCGTCGTAACGAGCTGTAAGTAAGAAACGACCCGTATCAATAGTAACCGAAACTCTAAAAAACGGAATTCTGGTACCAATAGATACATCAAAAGAATTGGATTTTTATGCTGATTTTAAACATATAAGTTTCATCCAGTTTAGTCATACCCAACAAAAGTTACGAGCCTGAGAAAATTTGACTTATTTTCAAAAAAGGGGGAAATATCCTCTAAGATTCATAGAATCATAGGCAGCGCGCTAGCGCTGCCTAAGTTAAGAACGATGTGGGCACAATGTGTTTTTTCTCCACCCGGGCACTTTGTATACAAGGAGTTGTCGTAGAAACTTCGGAAAGGGCTCATTGGAGTAGAAAATGAAGTGGCCAGTAGCCATTTTATTTGTTAACAGTGATTGGAGAGAAACTAGCCCTCCCCCATCGTCCAGAATTACCCCAAACGCGCTCTATCAAAATTTTGACATAGTCATTTTGTTGAGTGTAGTTTGTATCCGGATGGAGAATATGTTTTTTAGGAGGACACTCCCCCCCAACCCTTAGGGCAAGGGTTTTAAGTTATGCCCAGGGGGCATGTAATGTTTTTATAGAAAGCGTTGTCATAGAAACTTCAAAAAAATTCATTCGATTGGAAATTCAACGGGCTAGTGCCCTTTTTAATAGTCGAAAGCGATTGGAGGGCAACTAGCCCCCCCCCACGCCCATCAGTCCCCCAAACACATCCAATAAAAATTTTGAGATAGCCATCTTTTTCAGCGTAGTTGATTTCCGGATAGAAAATATATTTTTGAGGAGGACACTCCCCCAGAATCCTCAGGGGAAGGGTTTTAAGTTATGCCCGGGGGCATATAAGGTTTTTATAGAAGGCGTTGTCGTAGAAACTTCAAAACAGGCTCATTCGATTGGAAAATCAAAGGGCTAGTACCCCTTTTTAATAGTCGAAAGTGATTGGAGGGCAACTAGTCCCCCCCACGCCCATCATTCCCCAAATACATCCAATCAAAATTTTGAGATAGCCATTTTGTTCAGCGTAGTTGATTTCCAGATAGAAAATATGTTTTTAAGGAGGATACTCCCCCAGAACCCTCAGGGCAAGGGTTTTAAGTTAAGCCCTGGGGGCATATAAGGTTTTTATAGAAGACCTTCAAAAAAGGCGTTGTCGTAGAAACTTCAAAACAGACTCATTCGATTGGAAATTCAAAGGGCTAGTTCCATTCTTAATAGTCGAAAGTGATTGAAGGGGAACTAGCCCCTCCCGACACCCATTGTTCTCCCAAACACATCCAATTAAAATTTTGAGATAGCCATTTTGTTCAGCGTAGTTGATTTCCAGATAGAAAATACGTTTTTGAGGAGGACACTACCCAACAACCCTCAGGGCAAGGGTTTTAAGTTATGTCCTGGGGTATACAAGGTTTTTATAGAAGGCGTTGACATAGAAACTTCAAAAGGGGCTCATTTGATTGGAAATTCAAAGGGCTAGTACCCTTTTTAATAGTTGAAAGTTATTGGAGGGCAACTAGCAACCCCCCTCCCCACGTCCATTATTCACCCAAACACATCGAATCAAAATTTTGAGATAACCATTTTGTTCAGCCTGGTTGATTTCCATATAGAAAATATGTTTTTGAGGAGGACAATCCCCCACAACCCTCAGGGCAAGGGTTTTAAGTTATGCCCAGGGGGCATATAAAGTTTTTATAGAAGGCGTTGTCGTAGAAACTTCAAAAAAAGCTCATTCGATTGGAAATTCAACGGGCTAGTGCGCTTTTTAATAGTCGAAAGTGATTGGAGGGCAACTAGCCCTCTCCCGCCCCCCGCCCATCATTCCCCCAAACACATCCAATAAAAATTTTGAGATAGCCATTTTGTTCAGCGTAGTTGATTTACAGATAGAAAATATGTTTTTGAGGAGGATACTCCGCCACAGCCCTCAGGGCAAGGGTTTTAAGTTATGCCCTGGGGGCATATAAGGTTTTTATAGAAAACGTTGTCGTAGAAACTTCAGAAAAGGGCTCCTTCGATTTGAAATTCAAATGGCTAGTGCCCTTCTTAATAGTCGAAAGTGTTTAGTAATATTTTTTGTTGTTGTTGTTGTTTAGGCCCGGGCACTTCGTATCGAAGGAGTTGTCGTAGGAACTTCAAAAGGGGCTCATTCGATTGAAAATAGAAAGGGCTGATGCCCTTTTTAATAGTCGAAAGTGATTTGAGGGTTACTAATCCCCCTTCCACTCCCACCGTCCCACGCCTACCCTCCAATTTGCCTATTATGTTTAAAAACTAAATGTTGCCTCAAGATTAAATCAAAATGCACTGTGATAATGCTAATTCCCAATAAGGCCTCTCAGCAGTATCCCAAGAACAACTGAGGGTATTATGTTCAAACTTTTGAGGCTACTTCTGCTCTTAAAATTCAACCAAATCAAAATTGTGTAAGTGTATCAAAGCTATCAAAGAAAGTAAACAGATTTTTTTGCGAATGGTATCAAGTTTTCCACTTCAGGTCAACTAGAGGAGGTATGAAACTAAGTTAAACAGTGCTATTTGTGTCAAGATTTTTATGATGGTATACGTTGCTAAAAAGTGCTGAACGATTTTCTCCAGCATACAAATAGAAATTCAAAACTTTAAGCCTTAAAAAACGAGAAGAGTAGAAGCACCATTTTCTATTCCCCTGAAAAAACTGTTTCAATATAAAGCAAACACCAGTGAATTAAAAAAACTTTTTCCAGAAAATAAGTTTTTAAAATAAAAGTATAGAAACTCCATAACACAAAAAATGCGCAAAAATAAAATAAAATAATCTAGCAATGGTGAAACTACAAAAACTCATCATCGATTAATAAATTAAACCCAAAACGAACAGAAATTAAAATAATTAACCGAGTCAAACTCAAAACGAGCTGAAATTAACATCAGTTGGGCACAAAATCCCTCTGCCTTCCCATGACCAGAACAAAATTTATACTTTACTGAAAAAAGTATAAATGTGTTTATCTTTATAAACTTTAATAAATCAAATAATATTAGCATTTTGATTACTAATTATCAGTATATGCATATTAAACAGACAGCGCACATTCATTTGTATTTTTTTTTCTGACTGCATCGTTCGATTTCTCGTGCTTAGTGTACCCAAGACACATACATAACTCATTTTCGACTAAAATGGCGTGTCACACTTTTAAATATCATAGCCTGTTGTGCTGACCTCAACAGGCTTAGTGTAGCTGTAAGTAGTTATTAGCAGCATAATATATCATGGTTGCAGCAGTAGCTGCAACCTAGTAAAGAGCGAACCACGGCCCATAGTAGCCAAAAGAACTGCCTTTCGCAGTTTTGAAAAAACGCGTTTTGAAAAAAAGAACTGCCTAGTGAAAAAAATTGCCATCTGACATTGACTCAGGAATGGTAACTATTATTTCGGTTCATCTGAATGGTAAAAGTTTATTGCGAAAAGAAATTTATGGTAATTTCGAAAATAGCCTCAAATCCCTCGAAAAGGGCGTCAGATCAAAATGAAAAGTGTATCATTGGAATCAGCAAGTTCATAGACCTAACACAGGGAAATTACAGTCCCCCTCCTTGAACATGAAGGAAAATTACTTTTTTGCATCGGTGGCATTGATCTGTCTCCCGTTTTTTTTTTTTTTTTTTTTTTTTTTTTTTTTTTTTTAACAGGCCTAGCGGGCTACAAGAACGTCATAGAGAGATGCTTAATGACCCATTCAAAATCTATTTCTTATATCTACGTTCTTTTTATAAATTCCACCAGTAGAAAGGGGGGTACCAGTCCGATCAGCACATAATTTATGCATTTTTTTATGGTTTTCTCACTGAGAATGAAAAAACAGAATTTTTCTCACTTGAAAAAACATGAATTTTCTCACTTTGATGGATGTTTTCTTGGACGGTTATGTGGGTTGGTCAATTTATTTTATGTTTTTCATGGATGTCAACAGCAATTCATGTCTGTTTTATGGTTCGTTGTCAGTGAGAATGAAAAAACAGGAACTTTCTCACATTTATGGATGTCAACAGCAATTTATGTCTGTTTTATGGTTCGTTGTCAGTGAGAATGAAAAAACATGAACTTTCTCACATTTATGGATGTCAACAGCAATTTATGTCTGTTTTATGGTTCGTTGTCAGTGAGAATGAAAAAACAGGAACTTTCTCACATTTATGGATGTCAACAGCAATTTATGTCTGTTTTATGTCTTTAGGCGAACCTAACCTGAGAAATTGATTTACATAATCGGCGGGGGAATTATTGATTCACGAAGGGGAATTAAGAAACAAACATCGCTTCTTTGATCTTTAGGCTAACCTAACCTGAGAACTTGATTTACATAATCGCTAGGGGAATATATTGATTCACGAAGGGGGAATTAAGAAACATTATGGCTTTCTTTATTCTTAGGTCTGAGGGATAAACGTTCCTTAGGTCAGAGAGAAAAATTAATGTTCTATTTTTAAGTAGGGCTTCATTGATCTTTACTGTCAGGAATTAGAAATAACATCACTTGTTATCTTGGAATTATGCGGGAGGCTAAAGAGATAGAAATTCTATTTTTAAATACGGCTTCAATGAGCTTTAAGTCGGAGAGATAAATTGATATTCTAACGAAACCTTAATAGTGTAGCTAGGAACATTTATGAGATGAAGAGATTAACGTAGGAAGGGGTTTCCTAGAAATTTGAAATGTGAAAGCACAGAGATGCCAAAAACAAAAGGAACACGCTGAGTTTACTTTTAGGGGATTATTTGGGTGAAACGGTTTTAGACATTTTAGGGAATTATTTCGGCGAAACAGTTAGAGACATTTTAAAAGATGATATTAGAAAAGGTTTTAGAAGAGGTTATGAGTGTGGTCGTTATAGTAAACAAGTTCTATTTGAACAGTGTCGTGAGGTCCTCTACCCCAACCCCAAAGGGCCCCGATCGCCCTACCCCGATCCAAAGGGTTCCAATCCCCATACCCCAATCCCAAAAGAACCCCCCGGTCCCCAAAGGTTCCCTGGGCTCCCACCCGGCCCCCCAGACCCCCAAAGGCCCTCCCAGGGCCCCCAAAGAGTCCCCTCCATATTTTTTAATACTTTTTTTTAAGGCTTTATTATATCTTTTCAGAACAAGTTATTTTCTTAATGTCCATCCTAAACCCATTTTACAAGTTGAAATGGGCAAAACCGTTTTAGGCATTTTAGTGAATTATTTCGGCGAAACAGTTAGAGACATTTTAGAAGATGTTTTAGAAGAGGATTTGAGGATGAAACTCTGTGGTCGTTATAATACACAAGTTCCATTTGAACAGTGTCGTGAGGTCCCCTACCCCAATCCCAACGGCCCCCGGTCCCCCTAATGCACATTGAGCCCCCAAAGACCACCGGAACCCCATCCCCCCATTTTTTAAAAATAATTTTTAATTTTTTTAACATGGTATTTTTTTTATATCAACCCTTTTCCAACTTGAAGTACTTATCTTTTTCACTCACAACTATACTTTACAGCTTTTTGGATACCTCAACACCAAGAAATACTATTCAAAGACAATGCAGAGCAAGTTACTTTCTTAATGTTCCTCCTAGACCCATTTTGCAACTTGAAGTACTTATCTTTTTCACCCAAGACTATACTTTACAGCTTTTTGAGTGTCCCAACACCAAGAAATACTTTTCAAAGACCATTTCAGAGCAAGTTACATTCTCAATGTCCCTCCTAAACCCATTTTGCAACTTGAAGTACTTATCTTTTTCACCCACAGCTATACTTTACAGCTTTTTGGATACTTCAACACCAAGAAATACTTTTCAAAGACCATTTCAGAGCAAGTTACTTTCTTAATGTCCCTCCTAAACCCATTTGCAACTTGAAGTACTTATCTTTTTCCCCCACAACTAAACTTTACAGCTTTTTGAATGTCCCAACACCAAGAAATACTTTTCAAAGACCATTTCAGAGCAAGTTACTTTCTTAATGTTCATCCTAAACCCATTTTGCAACTTGAAGTACTTATCTTTTTCACCCACAACTATACTTTACAGCTTTTTGAATACCTCAACACCAAGAAATACTTTTCAAAGACCATTTCAGAGAAAGTTACTTTCTGAATGTCCCTATTAAACCCATTTTCCAACTTGAAGTACTTATCTTTTTCACTCACAACTATACATTACAGCTTTTAGGATACCTCAACACCAAGAAATACCTTTAAAAGACCATTTCAGAGCAAGTTACATTCTCAATGTCCCTCCTAAGCCCATTTTCCAACTTGAAGTACTTATCTTTTTCACCCACAACTATACATTACAGCTTTTTGATACCTCAACACCAACAAATACTTTTCAAAGACCATTTCAGAACAAGTTTCTGTCATAATATCCCTACTAAACCCATTTTCCAACTTGAAGTACTTATATTTTTCACCCACAACTATACTTTAAAGATTTTTGGATACATCAACATCAACAAATACATTTCAAAAGCCATTTCAGAGCAAGTTACTTTCTGAATGTCCTTCCTAAACCCATTTTCCAACTTTAAGTACTTATCTTTTTCATCCACAACTATACTTTACAGCTTTTTGGATACCTCAACACCAAGAAATACCTTTCAAAGACCATTTCAGAGCAAGTTACTTTCTTAATGTCCCTCTAAAACCCATTTTCCAACTTGAAGTACTAAACTTTTTCACCCACAACTATACTTTACAGCTATTTGGATACCTCAACAATAAGAACTACTTTTCAATGACCCTTTCAGAGCAAGTTGATTTCTTAATGACACTCCTAAACACATTTTCAAACTTGAAGTACTTCTCTTTTTTCACCCACAACTATACTTTACAGTTTTTCTGATACCTCAACACCAAGAAAAACTTATAAAAGAACATTAAAAATAAATTAACACTCTTAATGATACTAATAATAAAGGTTTAAATGTTTATGTGATTATCTTATTTACCCCAAACCATTCATTAATGCTTTTCTTTTAAATCATCATTAATAAATACCATAAAAATACCATATCAGAGCAAATTACTTTCTTAATGTCCTCCTAAACCCATTTTCCAACTTGAAGTACTTATCTTTTTAACCCCCAACTATACTTTACAGCTTTTTGAATGCTCCAACACCAAGAAACACTTTTCAAAGGCATTTCAGAACAAGTTATTTTCTTAATATGCTTCTTAAACCAATTTTACAAATTCTAAATTTTTCCATAGTAGATAGAAAAATCTATATCATAGCTGTGAATATTTTCACGAAAGATAAGCAGTTCTATTTCAATTTTAAATTTTCTCAATGAAGTGAAGAAAAGTTCAAGTTCTCTTCTGAATTTTCTCAATGAAAAAGAAATTAGTTTTTATTCACTTCTATTTATTTCACAAAGACATATAGAAATTTAAAGTTCAATTCTAATTTTTCGGTGGAAGATAGAAAAAGTAATACCATACTTGTGAAAATTTTCACGGAAGATAAAAAGTTCTAGTTCAATTTAAAATTCTCTCAACGAAGTCAAGGAAAGTTCAAGTTCTCTTCTGAATTTTCTCAATGAATAAAAAATTAGTCATTGATCATTTCTATTTTTCCAAATAATATAAAAAATTTCCACTTTAGTTCAGATCTGTCTCGAAGAGATAAAAAATTTAAAATACTGTTCCAAATTTTTCACAGAAGATAAAAAAGTTCAAGTTCTCTTCGGAATTTTACCATAGAACACAATTGAATTCTAATTTTTTCAGAGAAAACAAAAATCTTCCACTTCAGTTCCTTATTTCACAAAGACGTAAAGAAATTTAAAGTTAAATTCTAAATTTTTCTGTGGACGATGTAAATATCAATACCATTCTTGTGAATATTATCACGAAAGATAAAAAGCTGTAGTTCAATTTAAAATTTTCTCAACGAAGTGAAGAAAAGTTCAAGTTCTCTACTGAATTTTACCAAAGAACACACTTCAATTCTAATTTCTCCAGAGAAGACAAAAATCTTCCACTTCACTTCTTTATTTCACAATGACATAAAGAAATTTAAAGTGCAATTCTAATTTTTCGGTGGAAGATAGAAAAAGTAATACCATACTTGTGAATATTTTCATGTAAGATAAAAAGTTCTAGTTCAATTTTAAATTTTCTCAACGAAGTGAAGAATAGTTCAAGTTCTCTTCTGAGCTTTACCAAAGAACACACTTCAATTCTAATTTCTCCAGAGAAAACAAAAATATTCCACTTCAGTTCATTATTTCACAAAGACATAATGAAATTTAAAGTTCAATTCTAATTTTTCGGTGGAAGATGGAAAAAGTAATACCATACTTTTGAATATTTTCACGGAAGATAAAAAGTTCTAGTTAAATTTAAAATTTTCTAAACTAAGTCAAGGAAAGTTCAAGTTATATTCTGAATTTTCTCAATGAAAAAGAAATTAGTAATTTATCATTTATATTTTTTCCAAATAATATAAAAATTTTCCAATTTAGTTCAGATCTATCTCGAAGAGATGAAAAATCTAAAATACTGTTCCAAATTTTCTCAACGAAGCGAAGAAAAGTTCAAGTTCTCTTCGGAATTTTACCAAAGAACACACTTCAATTCTAATTTCTCCAGAGAAAATGAAAAACTTCCACTTCAGTTCTTTATTTCACAAAGACATACAGAAATTTAAAGTTCAATTCTAAATTTTTTGGTGGAAGATAGAAAAAGTAATACCATACTTGTGAATATTTTCATGGAAGATAAAAAGTTCTAGTTCAATTTAAAATTTTCTCAACGAAGTGAAGAAAAGTTCAATTTCCTATTCTGAACTTTACCAAAGAACACACTTCAATTCTAATTTCTCCAGAGAAAACAAAAATCTTCCAACTTCAGTTCATTATTTCACAAAGACATAAAGAAATTTAAAGTTCAATTCTAATTTTTCGGTGGAAGATTGAAAAAGTAATATCATACTTGTGAATATTTTCACTGAAGATAAAAAGTTCTAGTTCAATTTAAAATTTTCTCAACGAAGTCAAAGAAAGTTCAAGTTCTCTTCTGAATTTGCCCAATGAAAAAGAAATTAGTCATTGATAAATTCTATTTTTCCAAATAATATAAAAATTTTCCACTTTAGTTCAGATCTGTCTCAAAGAGATGAATAATTTAAAATATTGTTCCAAATTTTTTACAGAAGATAAGAAAGTTCAAGTTCTCTTCGGAATTTTACCAAGAAACACAATTCAATTCTAATTTCTCCAGAGAAAATAAAAATCTTCCACTTAAGTTCTTTATTTTACAAAGACATAAAGAAATTTAAAGTTCAATTCTAAATTTTTCGGCGGAAGATAGAAAAAGTAATACCACGCTTGTGAATATTTTCCTGGAAGATAAAAAGTTCTAGTTCAATTTCAAACTTTCTCAACGAAGTGAAGAAAAGTTCAAGTTCTCTTCTGAACTTTACCAAAGAACACACTTCAATTCTAATTTCTCCAGAGAATACAAAAATCTCCCACTTCAGTTCTTTATTTCACAAAGACATAAAGAAATTTAAAGTTCAATTCTAATTTTTCGGTGGAAGATAGATAAAGTAATACCATACTTGTGAATATTTTTAAGGACGATAAAAATTTCTGGTTGAATTTAAAATTTTCTCAACGAAGTCAAGGAAAGTTCAAGTTCTCTTCTGAACTATACCATAGAACACACTTCAATTCTAATTTCTCCAGAGAAAACAAAAATATTCCACTTCAGTTCTTTATTTCACAAAGACATAAAGAAATTTAAAGTTCAACTCTAAATTTTTCGGTGGGAGATAGAAAAATTAATACCATACCTGTGATTATTTTCACGGAAGATAAAAAGTTCTAGTTCAATTTTAAATTTTCTCAAGGAAGTGAAGAAAAGTTCATGTTCTTTTTAGTGAATTTTACCAAAGAACACAATTCAATTCTAATTTCTACAGAGAAAATAAAAATCTTCCACTTAAGTTCTTTATTTCACAAAGACATAATGAAATTTAAAGTTTAATTCTAAATTTTTTGGTGGAAGATAGAAAAAGTAATACCATACTTGTGAATATTTTCCCGGAAGATAAAAAGTTCTATGTCAACTTAAAATTTTCTCAACGAAGTGAAGAAAAGTTCAAGTTCTCTTCTGAATTTTACTGAAGAACACAATTCATTTCTAATTTCACCAGAGAAAATAAAAATCTTCCACTTCAGTTCTTTATTTCACAAAACACATAAAGAAATTTAAAGTTCAATTCTAAATTTTTCGGTGGAAGATAGAAAAAGTAATATCATACTTGTGAATATTTTCACGGAAGATAAAAAGTTCTAGTTAAATTTAAAATTTTCTCAATGAAGTGAAGAAAAGTTCAAGTTCTCTTCTGAACTTTACCAAAGAACACACTTCGATTCTAATTTCTCCATAGAAAATAAAAATCTTCTACTTCAGTTTTAAGTTCCCCAAAGAAATAAAGAAATTTAAAGTTCTATTCTAAATTTTTAGATGGAAGATAGAAAAATTACTACTATGACTGTGATTGTTTTCCATGAAGATCAAAAGTTTCACTATATTTATAACTTTTCTTAAATTCAGTTCTGATTTTTCTCAAAGAGATGAAAAATTTAAAGTTCTGTTCCAAATTTTTCATAGAAGATAGAAAAGGTTATACATTGATAGTGAATATTCAACATGAAGATAAGGAACTCCACTTTAATTCTGAGTTTTCTAGAAGAAGTGCAAATTGTTCAAGTTCTCTTCTGAATTTTCTTAAAGAAGAGAAAAAATTTTACTCAACTCTGAATTTTACCAATGAAAATGAAAAAACCTTCCACTTCAGTTCTTAATTTCGCAAAGACATACAAAATTTAAAGTTCAGTTCTAAATTTTTCTGTAGAAGATAGGCAAAGTTATACTATGATTGTGATTATTTTCCAGTGAAGATAAAAAGTTTCACTTTAATTCTAATTTTTTTAAGTTCACTTCCTATTTTTTGCAAAGAGATGAAAAATTTAAAGTTCTGTTCCAAATTTTTCATAGAAGATAGAAAAAGTTAAACATTGATTTGAATATTCGACATGAAGATAAGGAGCATCAATTTAATTCTGAGTCTCCTCGAAGAAGTGCAAGATGTTCAAGTTCTCTTCTGAATTTTCTTAAAGAAATAAAAAAAAGTTAGCTCAATTCTGAATTTTACCAATGAAAATGAAAAAAAGCTTCCACTTCAGTTCTTAATTCCTCAAAGACATAAGCAATTCAAAGTTCTCTTCTAATTTTTCCAAGAAAATAAAAAGGCTCCACTTCAGTTCTGGTTTTTTTCTCAAAGAGATGAAAAATTTAAAGTTCTATTCTAATTTTAAATTAAATTTTGGCTCCTTTGTCTTATGGATTTACCCATCAAATTTTAAAATTAGAAAATGAATGACTCGTTCTATTATTAAAGACAATCGTTCAAACTCCTTCATCTAACCTCCAAAACAATAGGTTAGGTTAAGCATAAATAAATATTAATAAATAAATAGAAACATTTCTACATGCTTAAGTTAGGTTAGGTTAGGTTAAGTTATCATGAGTGCTCATGATAAGTTAACCTAACCTTTTCCGGCGAGTATGGTTAGGTTAGGTTAGGTTAGGTTAGGCTAGATTAAGTTAGGTTAGATCAGGTTAGGTTAAGTTAGGTTAGGTTAGCCTACGGACGCTTCACTTAGGTTAGCTTAGGTTAGGTGAGAGACAGGCAAAAAGTTATGTGTATGATTAGGTTTGGTTAGATTAAGTTAGGTGATTAGTTTAGGTTAAGTTAGGCTAGGTTAGCCTACGTACGCGCGCGTACCTAACCTAACCTAATCTAACCTAACTTAATCTAGTCTAACCTAATCTAACCATACTCGCCGGAAAAGGTTAGGTTAACTTATCATGAGCACTCATGATAAGTTAACCTAACCTAACCTAACTTAAACATGTAGAAATGTTTCTATTTATTTATTAATATTTATTTATACTTAACCTAACCTATTGTTTTGGAGGTTAGATGAAGGAGTTTGAACGATTTTCTTTAATAATAAAACGAGTTATTCATTTTCTAATTTAAAAATTTGATGGGTAAATCCACAAGACAAAGGAGCCAAAATTTAATTTAAAATTAGAAAAGAGCTTTAAATTTTTCATCTCTTTGAGAAAAAAAACAGAACTGAAGTGGAGCCTTTTTATTTTCTTGGAAAAATTAGAAGAGAACTTTGAATTTTGTATGTCTTTGAGGAATTAAGAACTGAAGTGGAAGCTTTTTTTCATTTCATTGGTAAAATTCAGAATTGAGCTAACTTTTTTTACTTCTTTAAGAAAATTCAGAAGAGAACTTGAACATTTTGCACTTCTTCGAGAAAACTCAGAATTAAAGTGATGCTCCTTATCTTCATGTCAAATATTCAAATCAATGTATAACTTTTTCTATCTTCTATGAAAAATTTGGAACAGAGCTTTAAATTTTCATCTCTTTGCAAAAAATCGGAAGTGCACTTAAGAAAATTAGAATTAAAGTGAAACTTTTTATCTTCAGTGGAAAATAATTACAATCATAGTATAACTTTTCCTATCTTCTACAGAAAAATTTAGAACTGAGCTTTAAATTTTATATGTCTTTGAGAAATTAAGAACTGAGGTGGACGGTTTTTTCATTTTCATTGGTAAAATTCAGAATTGAGTTAATTTTTTTCTCTTCTTTAAGAAAATTCAGAAGAGAACTTGAACAATTTGCACTTCTTCGAGAAAACTCAGAATTAAAGTGGAGTTCCTTATCTTCATGTTGAATATTCATAATCAATGTATAACTTTTTCTATCTTCTATGAAAAATTTGGAACATAACTTTAAATTTTTCATCTCTTTGAGAAAAATCAGAACTGAATTTAAGAAAATTTATAAATAAAGTGAAACTTATGATCTTCATGGAAAAAAATCACAGTCATATTATTACTTTTTCTATCTTCCATCTAAAAATTTAGAATAGAACTTTAAATTTCTTTATTTCTTTGGGGAACCTAAAACTGAAGTGGAAGATTTTTATTTTCTCTGGAGAAATTAGAATTGAAGTGTGTTCTTTGGTACAGTTCAGAAGAGGACTTGAACTTTTCTCCACTTGATTGATAACATCTTTAATTTGACTGGAGCAGTTTATTTTCCGGGAAAATATTCACAAGTAGGATAACGCTTTTTCTATCTTCCAACAAAAAATTTAGAATTGAACACCAAATTTCCTTGTCTTTAGTACAAAGGAGATATTAAATGGACGATTTTTATTTTTTCTGGTGAAATTAGAAATGAATTGTGTTCTTTAGTAAAATTCAGAAGAGAACTTGAACTTTTCTTCACTTCGTTGAGAAAATTTTAAGTTGAACTAGAACTTTTTATCTTCCGGGAAAATATTCACAAGTATCGTATTACTTTTTCTATCTTCCACCGAAAAATTTAGAATTGAACTTTAAATTTCATTATGTCTTTGTGAAATAAAGAACTTAAGTGGAAGATTTTTATTTTCTGTGTAGAAATTAGAATTGAATTGTGTTCTTTGGTAAAATTCAGTAAAGAACATGAACTTTTCTTCACTTCATTGAGAAAATTTAGAATTGAACTAGAACTTTTTATCTTCCGTGAAAATAATCACAAGTATGGTATTAATTTTTCTATCTCCCACCGAAAAATTTAGAATTGAACTTTAAATTTCTTTATGTCTTTGTGAAATAAAGAACCGAAGTGGAAGATTTTTGTTTTCTCTGGAGAAATTAGAATTGAATTGTGTTCTTTGGTAAAGTTCAGAAGAGAACTTGAACTTTACTTGACTTCGTTGAGAAAATTTTAAATTGAACTAGAACTTTTTATCTTCCGTGAAAATATTCACAAGTATGTTATTACTTTTTCTATCTTCCACCGAAAAATTAGAATTTAACAATAAATTTCTTTATGTCTTTGTGAAATAAAGAACTGAAGTGGAAGATTTTTTTTTTCTCTTGAGAAATTAGAATTGAAGTGTGTTCTTTGGTAAAGTACATAAGAGAACTTGAACTTTTCTTCACTTTGTTGAGAAAATTTTAAATTGAAATAGAACTTTTTATCTTCCGGGAAAATATTCACAAGTATGGTATTAATTTTTCTATCTTCCACCGAAAAATTTAGAATTGAACTCTAAATTTCTTTATGTCTTTGTGAAATAAATAACTGAAGTGGAAGATTTTTATTTTCTATGGAGATATTATAATTGAATTGTGTTATTTGGTAAAATTCAGAAGAGAACTTGAACTTTTTTATCTTCTGTGAAAAATTTGGAACAGTATTTTAAATTTTTCATCTCTTCGAGACAGATCTGAATTAAAGCGGAAAATTTTTATATTATTTGGAAAAATAGAAATGATCAATGACTAATTTCTTTTTCATTGAGAAAACTCAGAAGAGAACTTGAACTTTCCTTGACTTCGTTGAGAAAATTTTAAATTGAACTAGAACTTTTTATCTTCCGTGAAAATATTCACAAGTATGGTATTACTTTTTCCATCTTCCACCGAAAAATTAGAATTGAACTTTAAATTTCTTTGTGTCTTTGTGAAATAATGAACTGAAGTGGAAGATTTTTGTTTTCTCTGGAGAAATTAGAATTGAAGTGTGTTCTTTGGTAAACTTCAGAATAGGAACTTGAACTTTTCTTCACTTCGTTGAGAAAATTTTAAATTGAACTAGAACTTTTTATCTTCCATGAAAATATTCACAAGTATGGTATTACTTTTTCTATCTTCCACCGACAAATTTAGAATTGAACTTTAAATTTCTTTATGTCTTTGTGAAATAAAGAACTGAAGTGGAAGATTTTTATTTTCTCTGGATAAATTAGAATTGAAGTGTGTTCTTTGGTAAAATTCTGAAGAGAACTTGAACTTTTCTTCGCTTCGTTGAGAAAATTCGGAACAGTATTTTAGATTCTTCATCTCTTCGAGACAGATCTGAACTAAAGTGGAAAATTTTTATATTATTTGAAAAAATAGAAATGATCAATGACTAATTTCTTTTTCATTTAGAAAATTCAGAAGAGAACTTGAACTTTCCTTGACTTCGTTGAGAAAATTTTAAATTGAACTAGAACTTTTTATCTTCCGTGAAAATATTCACAAGTATGGTATTACTTTTTCCATCTTCCACCGAAAAATTAGAATTGAACTTTAAATTTCATAATGTCTTTGTGAAATAATGAACTGAAGTGGAAGATTTTTGTTTTCTCTGGAGAAATTTGAATTGAAGTGTGTTCTTTGGTAAAGTTCAGAAGAGAACTTGAACTATTCTTCACTTCGTTGAGAAAATTTAAAATTGAACTAGAACTTTTTATCTTCCATGAAAATATTCACAAGTATGGTATTACTTTTTCTATCGTCCACCGAAAAATTAGAATTGAACTTTAAATTTATTTATGTCCTTGTGAAATAAAGAACTGAAGTGGAAGATTTTTGTTTTCTCTGGAGAAATTAGAATTGAAGTGTGTTCTTTGTTAAAGTTTAGAAGAGAACTTGAACATTTCTTCACTTCGTTGAGAAAATTTTAAAATGAACTAGAACTTTTTATCGTTCGTGAAAATATTCACAAGTATGGTATTACTTTTTCTATCTTCCACTGAAAAATTTAGAATTGAACTTTAAATTTCTTTATGTCTTTGTGAAATAAAGAACTAAAGTGGAATATTTTTGTTTTCTCTGGAGAAATTAGAATTCAATTGTGTTCTTTGGTAAAATTCCGAAGAGAACTTGAACTTTTTTATCCTCTGTGAAAAATTTGGAACAGTATTTTAAATTTTTCATCTCTTCGAGACAGATCTGAACTAAAGTGGAAAATTTTTATATTTTTTGGAAAAATAGAAATGATCAATGACTAATTTCTTATTCATTGAGAAAATTCAGAAGAGAACTTGAACTTTCCTTGACTTCGTTGAGAAAATTTTAAATTGAACTAGAACTTTTTATCTTCCGTGAAAATATTCAAAAGTATGGTATTACTTTTTATATCTTCCACCGAAAAATTAGAATTGAACTTTAAATTTCTTTATGTCTTTGTGAAATAAATAGAATTGAATAAAAACTAATTTCTCTGTTTCATTGAGAAAATTCAGAAGAAGACTTGAACTTTTCTTCACTTCATTGAGAAAATTTAAAATTGAAATAGAACTGCTTATCTTTCGTGAAAATATTCACAGCTATGATATAGATTTTTCTATCTACTATGGAAAAATTTAGAATTTGTAAAATCGGTTTAAGAAGCATATTAAGAAAAGAACTTGTTCTGAAATGCCTTTGAAAAGTATTTCTTGGTGTTGGAGCATTCAAAAAGCTGTAAAGTATAGTTGTGGGTGAAAAAGATAAGTACTTCAAGTTGGAAAATGGGTTTAGGAGGAGCATTAAGAAAGTAACTTGCTCTGAAATGGCATTGAAAAGTATTTCTTGGTGCTGAGGTATCCAAAAAGCTGTAAAGTATAGTTGTGAGTGAAAAAGAGAAGTACTTCAAGTTGGAAAATGGGTTTAGGAGGGACATTAAGAAAGTAACTTGCTCTGAAATGGTCTTTGAAAGGTATTTCTTGGTGTTGCGGTATCCAAAAAGCTGTAAAGTATAGTTGTGAGTGAAAAAGATAAGTACTTCAAGTTGGAAAATGGGCTTAGGAGGGACATTAAGAAAGTAACTTGCTCTGAAATGGTCTTTGAAAAGTATTTCTTGGTGTTGAGGTATCCAAAAAGCAGTAAAGTATAGTTGTGGGTGAAAAATATAAGTACTTTAAGTTGCAAAATGGGTTTAGGAGGGACATTAAGAAAGTAACTTGCTCTGAAATGGTCTTTGAAAGGTATTTCTTGGTGTTGAGGTATCCAAAAAGCTGTAAAGTATAGTTGTGGATGAAAAAGATAAGTACTTCAAGTTGGAAAATGGGTTTAGGAGGGACATTCAGAAAGTAACTTGCTCTGAAATGCATTTTGAAATTTATTTCTTGGTGTTGAGGTATCCAAAAAGCTGTAAAGTATAGTTGTGTGTGAATATGATAAGTCCTTTATGTTGCTAAATGGGTTTAGGAGGGACATTAAGAAAGTAACTTGCTCTGAAATGGTCTTGGAAAGGTATTTCTTGGTGTTGAAGTATCCAAAAGGCTGTAAAGTATAGTTGTGAGTGAAAAAGATAAGTACTTCAAGTCGGAAAATGGGTTTAGGAGGGACATTAAGAAAGTGACTAGGTCTGAAATGGTATTTGAAAGGTATTTCTTGGTGTTGAGGTATCCAAAAAGCTGTAAAGTATAGTTGTGTGTGAAAAAGATAAGTACTTCAAGTTGGTAAATGGTTTTAATAGGGACATTCAGAAAGTAACTTGCTCTGAAATGGTCTTTGAAAAGTATTTCTTGGTGTTGAGGTATCCAAAAAGCTGTAAAGTATAGTTGTGGGTGAAAAAGATAAGTACTTCAAGTTGGAAAATGGGTTTAGGAGGGACATTAAGAAAGTAACTTGCTCTGAAATGGTCTTTGAAAAGTATTTCTTGGTGTTGGGATATTCAAAAAGCTGTAAAGTATAGTTGTGGGGGGAAAATATAAGTACTTCAAGTTAAAAATGGGATTAGGAGGGACATGAAGCAAGTAACTTGATCTGAAATGGTCTTTAAAAAGGATTTCTTGGTGTTGAGGTAACCAAAAAGCGGTAATGAATAGTTGAGGGTGAAAAAGATAAGTACATCAAGTTGGAAAATGGGCTTAGGAGTGATATTAAGAATGTAACTTGCTCTGAAATGGTCTTTGAAAAGTATTTCTTGGTGTTGGGACACTCAAAAAGCTGTAAAGTATAGTTGTGGGTGAAAAAGATAAGTACTTCAAGTTGCAAAATGGGTTTAGGAGGAGAATTAATAAAGTAACTTTCTCTTAAATGGTCTTTGAATAGTATTTATTGGTGTTGGTGTATCCAAAAAGCTGTAAAGTATAGGTGTGAGTGAAAAAGATAAGTACTTCAAGTTGTAAAATGGGTTTAGGAGGGACATTAAGAAAGTAACATAAAAAATTGATAAAAAAAATTAACCATTCTTATATTCTTATACCATTCTTTCTCATATAAAAAAATAAGAAAGTTGATATAAAAAAATACCATGTTACAAAATTCAAAAATTATTTTAAAAAAATGGGGGGGGGATGGGGTTCCGGTGGTCTTTGGGGGCTCGATGTACATTAGGGGGACCGGGGGCCGTTGGGATGGGGGTAGTGGACCTCACGACACTGTTCAAATGGAACTTGTGTATTATAACGACCACAGAGTTTCACCCTCAAATCCTCTTCTAAAACATCTTCTAAAATCATCTTTTAAAATGTCTCTAACTGTTTCGCCGAAATAATTCGCTAAAATGCCTAAAACGGTTTCGCCCATTTCAACTTGTAAAATGGGTTTAGGATGGACATTAAGAAAATAACTTGTTCTGAAAAGATATAATAAAGCCTTAAAAAAAGTATTAAAAAATATGGAGGGGACTCTTTGGGGGCCCGGGGAGGGCCTTTGGGGGTCTGGGGGGGCCGGGTGGGAGCCCTGGGAGCCTTTGGGGACCGGGGGGTTCCTTCTGGATTGGGGTATGGGGATTGGAACCCTTTGGATCGGGGTAGGGCGATCGGGGCCCTTTGGGGTTGGGGTAGAGGACCTCACGACACTGTTCAAATAGAACTTGTTTACTATAACGACCACACTCAAAACCTCTTCTAAAACCTTTTCTAAAATCATCTTTTAAAATGTCTCTAACTCTTTCACTGAAATAATTCCCTAAAATGTCTAAAACCGTTTCACCCAAATAATCCCCTAAAAGTAATCTCAGCGTGTTCCTTTTGTTTTTGGCATCTCTGTGCTTTCACATTTCAAATTTCTAGGAAACCCTTTCCTACGTTAATCTCTTCATCTCATAAATGTTCCTAGCTACACTATTAAGGTTTCGTTAGAATATCAATTTATCTCTCCCACTTAAAGCTCAGTGAAGCCGTATTTAAAAATAGAATTTCTATCTCTTTAGCCTCTCGCATAATTCCAAGATAACAAGTGATGTCATTTCTAATTCCTGACAGCAAAGATCAATGAAGCCCTATTTAAAAATAGAATATTAATTTTTCTCTCTGACCTAAAGAACGTTTATCCCTCAGACCTAAGATTAAAGAAAGCCATAATGTTTCTTAATTCCCCCTTCGTGAATCAATATATTCCCCTAGCGATTATGTAAATCAATTTCTCAGGTTAGGTTAGGTTAGCCTAAAGATCAAAGAAGCCATGTTTGTTTCTTAATTCCCCTTCGTGAATCAATAATTCCCCCGCCGATTATGTAAATCAATTTTTTGGGTTAGGTTCGCCTAAAGACATAAAACAGTAAAAAATTACTTTTAGCATACATAAATGTGAGAAAGTTACTGTTTTTTCATTCTCACTGACAACGAACCATAAAACAGACATAAATTGCTGTTGACATACGTAAATTTGAGAAAGTTCCTGTTTTTCCAGTCTCACTGACCACAAACCATAAAACAGACATAAATTGCTGTTGACATCCGTGAAAAACATCAAATAAATTGACCAACACACATAACCGTCAAAGAAAACATCCATCAAAGTGAGAAAATTCATTTTTTTTCAAGTGAGAAAAATTCTGTTTTTCCATTCTCACTGACAACGAACCATAAAACAGACATAAATTGCTTTTAACATCCATAAATGTGAGAAAGTTCCTGTTTTTTCATTCTCACTGACAAAAACCATAAAACAGACATGAATTGATGTTGACATCCATGAAAAACATCAAATAAATTGACCAACACCCATAACCGTCCAAGAAAACATCCATCAAAGTGAGAAAATTCATGTTTTTTCAAGTGAGAAAATTCCTGTTTTTTCATTCTCAGTGAGAAAACCATAAAAATATGCATAAATTATGTGCTGATCGGACTGGTACCCCCCTTTCTACTTCTACCATCTGCAAGTGCCATATAAAACTATAATGGCACTTGTTGTGCCATTTCTCAAGGGGTGGCACTAACAGGCTACCAGAACATCCGTAGACAGAGCTTTTATAGCTCATATAAAAGGTATTACTCATATCTACGTCCTTTATATAAATTACACCATCAGCAAGTTCCAAATGGCACTAAAAACGGCACTTTTGGTGTCGTGTCTCAAGTGGAAAAGATGGGGCTGTTGGGCTAGCAGAACTTATAATAGTGATGTTTAATGGCTCATTTGAAAGCTATTGCTGATATATAAGTGCTTGTTTGTGTGTTTTTTTTTAACCAATTTTAACATTCATAAGTGCTATATGTTCCTGTAAACCACCATTTTAGTGCCACTTCTTAATTGGAAAAACTCTGAAGAACAAAACAAGTACTGTTGTAATAGTTATGTCCCGGAACCCTGTACTGGATGTTCACAAGGACCCCTCCCGTCCATTCTCCCTCCCAGCCCCTTAAGTTTCACAAATCATATGCTCATCAGTTAGCTATTGAAACATTAGCAAGCTACCACACCATTGTAGATACATGCTTAATGGCTCAATTAAGAGCTATTGCTTATATTTACTAGGTTTTAAAAAAAATTCTACCATCTATTCGATTTCACAGATTTCAATCTTAACTAGTTTCTGGGGAGAATTTGCAAAGAACTCTTTGTCATGGTTGCATCATTAGCTGCAACCTAGTAAAGAGCGAACCACAGCCCATAGTAACTAAAGTTAAAAATGTTAAAACGCTCTTTTTTTCTACTTCTTTTTTTCATGCCTAGTGGGTTACTAGAGCATCATAGAAATATACTTCGGAGCTCATTCAGAAACTATTTCTCATATGTACATGGTTTATGTAAATTCCGCCGTCTGCGAAAGCCATATGGCACAAAAAAGACACTTTTTATGCCGTTTCTCGAGGGGTGAGGCTAGCGGGCTACCAGAACATCTTAGATAGATTTTTGATGAAAAATTATTTCTCATTTCTACTTTCTTCCTATAAATTCTACCATCTGCAAGTTTCAAATGGCACTTAAAATGGTACTTTTGGTGCCATGTCTCAAGTGGAAAAGCTGGGGCTAGTGGGCTACAAGAACTTTTTAGAGTGACGTCAAATGGCTCGTTCGAAAAATTTTGCTCATATCTACGTGCTTTTTATCAATTCTACTATTCGTAAGTGAGATATAGCACCGACAACAACACTTTTGGTGCCACTTCTTAAGTGGAAAATCTTGGAAGCATAGAACGGTATCATTGTAATAAATTATGGCTCGAAACGCTTAACTGGAGGTTTGCAAGAACACCTCCCGCAAATTCCTCCTCCAGACCCCCTTAATAAGCTACGCAATTAAAGTCCTACAAACACCAATATATTAAATTACATTATTAGAGGCGTGGTTCTGTTAGTACAGCGCTGGCCTTCAAATTAGATTATCATTCGTTCGATTCCAGCTTCAATTTTTTTTTTTCAATCATGGTTTGTCCTTTCTTATGATTAATTTTCAGATATTCCACTATTTTAATAGTGGACTATTTTAATTGTAATAGATTATCCATTATTTTCATAGATTATCCACTCATTTTTTTAAACCGTATCCCAGGAAGGCTCATTTTAAACCTATTACTCATATCTACGCGCTTTTTATCAAAGAGTTTTATCAAAGAGAGCTTTTTATCAGAGTTAGGAAGCATAAAATTGTACCATTGCAATAATTATGGTCCAAAGCCCTTAACTGAAGTTTTATAAAACTCCTCAAATATATTCCCCCTCCAGACCTTCTTAATAAGTTTCATAAATTGCCTGCTCATCTTAAAGTAAAAGTATATTATGAAAACAAATTAATTAAAACTAAAAACTTTTCAACTAAAAATCTACCAAAAATTAAGCTTGAATGATCAACAGTTTTGAATTGAACCTTCAGACTTCACTCTGCGATGAATCCTGTGTTCCCACGGAGGTAATTGAGGGGAAGTGCCGTCCTTGCCTCCTTCATTTTTGCTCCTGCTTACGCTTTGAACAACAACTTTTTTTTGTCATTTCAGTGGAAAAGGCACCTTTTTCATTTAAAAATTTGGGGATATAACTGAAAGTGCATTTTATGGGAATGTGCAATAAAATTTATAAAAAGTGATTTGGTATAAATATAAGCTTTTAAATGAGTCCTTAAACAGCTCTCTTAGGTTACAGTAGCCTTCTAGTTTCTGCTAGTCAGTAGGTGATTTATACAGCCCTGTCTTCATTATGGCTTTTCAGGAGTGACATTAAAACTTGAAACGAACATACATTATTCTATATAAATAAAAAAGCTCATGGCAGCGTTGTTTCTACATTAAATTTTAATAAAAAAAAACAAAGATTAATTTAAAAGACAAAGTTTTTCCGAGGGAGGTAAAAAGCGAAGTTGAAACTTAAAATGCACAAAAATTATTGCTTCACAACAGTAGAGGTGACCCTAAAGCTCCCACGAGTACACCATATATGGGCATAGAACCACGTGGTTTATGGTTTTTGTCAGTGAGAATTTGAAAAACAGGAATTTTGTCACTTGAAAAACCATGAATTTTGTCACATTTATGGTTGTTTTCATGGATGGTTATGGATGATTTATGGTTTTTGTCAGTGAGAATTTGAAAAACCATGAATTTTGTCACATTTATGTCTGTTTTTATGGTTTTTGTCAGTGAGAATTTGAAAAACAGGAACTTTCTCACATTTTTGTATGTTTTTATGGTTTTTGTCAGTGAGAATTTAAAAAAACAGGAACTTTCTCACTGAGAAAACCATAAACCACGTGGTGCTTTCACGAGTCAGAACACCTGTGCTGTCGACCTCAATTCACCTATCGTCAATCAATAATTCCCCTTAGAAACAACAAATTAATTTTCCCTTTCTTGACAGATCAATCAATCAATGACATCATCTGTCAGACTTTAAAAATTTTCGCCTAGAAACATTTCTCCAGGAATAGATCCAAAATCATTAATGTCTTTGCCTCGGGAACAGTTCTACTGGTCGAACTCCAAAGGATATTAATAACCACAGGCCATGGAAACAATTAGGCAAGAAACATCTTAGCGATGAATTGTTTTAGCGCGCGAAAAGGTTTCTTATTAATTTGAAATGCGTTAGCGCAGAGATGCCAATAACAAAGGAACACGCTGAATTTACGTTTAGGGATTATTTGGGCGAAACCGTTTTAGACGGGTTATGGAACTATTTCGGCGAAACAGATAGAGACATTTTAAAAGAAGATTTTTGAAGAGATTTTAGAAGAGAATTTAATGGTGAAACTCTGTGGTCGTTATAATACACACGTTTCATTTGAACAGTGTTGTGAGGTCCTCTAACCCAACCCCAAAGGGTTCCAATCCTCCTACCCCAACCCCGAAGGAAGCCCCCGGTCCTCAAAGCCCCCCAAACTCCCAAAGGCCCACCGGCGCCCCCCAAAGGCCCACCCAGACCCCCAAAGGCCATCCCCAGGCCCCAAATGTCCCCCAGGCTCCCAACTATCCCCCCGGACACTCAAAGGCCCCCCAAGCTCCCAAAGGGCCACCGGCGCCCCAAAGGCCCACCCAGACCCCCAAATGCCATCCCCGGGCCCCCCAAAGGCACATCGAGCTCCCGAAGGACCAACGGGGTCCCAAAGGCCCTCCACCGGTCCCCAAAGGCCCCCCCCAGCTCCCCAAGGGCCCCCCGCGCCCCCAAAGGCCCACCCAGACCCCCACATGCCAGCCCCGGACCCCCAAAGCCCATCCCCCGGTCCCCAAAGGCCCCCCCGAGCTCCCAAAGGACCACCGACCCTCAAGGGACCCACAGACCCTCAAAGGCTCTCCCCGAGCACCCGTCTTTCGGTGATGTGTGTTGTCTGAAACCTATGATTTGGGATGTGTAGTTTGCTACTTCAGGCTTTTCTGAGCTAAGGTTTCCTAGTATTTCCTAGGTGAATGTTGTCTGAAACCAATAGTTTGGGATGAGTAGTTTGCTATTTCAGGCTTTTATGAGCTAGGTTTCTTAGCCTTTCGTTGGTGTGTGTTGAGTGAAACTTATGATTTGGGATATGTAGTTTGCTATTTTTGACTTTTCTGAGCTGGATTTCTTAGCCTTTCATAGGTGTGTGGTGTCTGAAACCTATGATTTGGGTTGTGTGGGTTGCTATTTTCGACTTTTCTGAGCTGGATTTCTTAGCCTTTCATAGGTATCCGTTGTCAGAAAATTATGATTTGGGATGTATAGTTTGCTATTTCAGGCTTTTCTGAGCTAAGGTTTTCTAGTATTTCGTAGGTGAATGTTGTCTGAAACCAATAGTTTGGGATGAATAGTTTGCTATTTTTGACTTTTCTGAGCTAGGTTTCTTAGTCTTTCGTTGGTGTGTGTTGACTGAAACTGATGATTTGGGATATGTAGTTTGCTATTTTCGTCTTTTCTGAGCTGGATTTCTTAGTCTTTCATAGGCGTGTGTTCTATGAAACCTATGATTTGGGATGGGTGGATTGCTACTTTTGACTTTTTCTAGCTGGATTTCTTAGCCTTTCATAGGTGTTTGTTGTCTGAAACCTATAGTTTGGGATGACTAGTTTGCTATTTTTGACTTTTCTGAGCTTGGTTTCTTAGCCGTTCATAGGTGAGTGTTGTCTGAAACCTATGATTTGGGATCTGTAATTTGCTATTTCCGACTTTTCATAACCAGATTTCTTAGTCTTTCGTAGGTGTGTGCTGTCTGAAACCTATGATTTGGGGTGTGTGGGTTGCTATTTTTTTGACTTTTCTGAGCTGGATTTCTTAGCCATTCGTAGGTATGTGTTGACTGAAACCTATGATTTGGGGTGGTTAATTTGCTATTTTTGACTTTTCTGAGCTAGATTTCTTAGCCTATCATATGTGTGTCCTTTCAGAAAATTATGATTTGGGAGGTGTAGTTTGCTTTTTGGACTTTTCAGAGCTAGGATTCTTAGTCACTCATAGGTGTTTGTTGTCTGAAACTTCGAGTTTGGGATGAGTAGTTGGCTATTTCAGACTTTTCTGAGCTAAGGTTTCTTAGTATTTCGTAGGTGAATGCTGTCTGAAACTTATGATTTGGGATATGTAAATTACTATTTCGGGCTTTTCATAACCGGATTTCTTAGTCTTTCGTAGGTGTGTGGTGTCTGAAACCTATGATTTGAGGTGTGTGGGTTGCTATTTTTTTTACTTTTCTGAGCTGGATTTCTTAGCCATTCGTAGGTGTGTGTTGACTGAAACCTATGATTTGGGGTGGTTAATTTGCTATTTTTGACTTTTCTGAGCTAGATTTCTTAGCCTATCATGTGTGTGTCCTTTCAGAAAATTATGATTTGGGAGGTATAGTTTGCTTTTTGGACTTTTCAGAGCTAGGATTCTTAGTCACTCATAGGTGTTTGTTGTCTGAAACTTCGAGTTTGGGATGAGTAGTTGGCTATTTCAGACTTTTCTGAGCTAAGGTTTCTTACTATTTCGTAGGTGAATGCTGTCTGAAACTTATGATTTGGGATATGTAAATTACTATTTCGGGCTTTTCTGAGTTGGATGTCTTAGTCTTTCATAGGTGTGTAGTGTCTGAAACCTATGATTTGGGATGTGTAGTTTGCTATTTTCGACTTTTCTGAGCTAGGTTTCTTAGCCTTTCATAGGTATGTGTTGTCAGAACATTATGATTTGGGATGTGTAGTTTGCTATTTCAGGCTTTTCTGAGCTAAGGTTTTCTAGTATTTCGTAGGTGAATGTTGTCTGAAACCAATAGTTTGGGATGTGTAATTTGCTATTTCCGACTTTTCATAACCGGATTTCTTAGTCTTTCGTAGGTGTGTGGTGTCTGAAACCTATGATTTGGGATGTGTGGGTTGCTATTTCAGGCTTTTCTGAGTTGGATTTCTTAGTCTTTCATAGGTGTGTAGTGTCTGAAACCTATGATTTTGTGTTGATGGATTGCTACTTTTGACTTTTCTTAGCTGGATTTCTTAGACTTTCATAGGTGTTTGTTTTCTGAAACATATAGATTGGGATGACTGGTTTGCTATTTTTGACTTTTCTGAGCTAGGTTTCTTAGCCGTTCATAGGTGAGTGTTGTCTGAAACCTATGATTTGGGATATGTAATTTGCTATTTCTGACTTTTCATAACTGGATTTCGTAGTCTTTCGTAGGTGTGTGATGTCTGAAACCTATGATTTGGGGGTGTGTGGGTTGATATTTTTTTACTTTTCTGAGCAGGATTTCATAGCCATTCGTAGGTGTGTGTTGACTGAAACCTATGATTTGGGATGGTTAATTTGCTATTTTTGACTTTTCTGAGCTAGATTTCTTAGCCACTCATAGGAGTGTGTTGTCTGAAACTCATGATTTGGGAATCACACGAAAACTTACATGCACACAAAAACTTAAATGCACACAAAAACTTACACACACACACACACACACACACACACAAAACTAACACACAAACACAAAAAAAAAAACACACACACACGCCAAAACTTAAACACACAAAAAAACTTACACACAAACACACACACACACACACACACACAAAAACTAACACATTAACACAAAAAAACTCACACAAACACTCACAAAAACTAACACACACACACACACACAAAACTAACACATACACACACGAAAACTAACACACACACACGCCAAAACTTACACACACAAAAACTTACACATGCACACCAAAACTTACACACACACACACGAAAACTTACACACACACGCCAAAACTTACACACACACACACACACACAAAAACTTACACACACACACACACAAACGAAAACTTACACATGCACACCAAAACTAAAATCCACACAAAAAATAAAAACCACACAAAAAATTAAACACACACACACACACAAAAAAAAAACACACACACACTAACGAAAAAAAACAAACACACACGCCAAAACTAACACATACACAAAAACTTACACACACACACACATACACATACACAAAAACTTACACATGAACACAAAAAACTCACACACACACACGCCAAAACTTACACACACACAAAAACTTACACACACACACACACATACACAAAAACTCACACACACACACGCAAAAAAACTTACACACACACACACACACAAAAAAATTACACAAAAACACACGAAAACTAACACACACTCTCAAAAACTTATACAAACAAAAAAAAACACACACACACACAAACAAACACACAAAAAAACAAAAAAAAACAACAAAAACAAACACACACAAACAATTAAAAAAAAACACATACACACACACACACACACACAAAAACTTACACAAACACACAAAAAACTTATATCCACACACAATAGCTTAGACACACAAAAACTTACACACACACACAAAAACTTACACACACGCACAAAGACTTACACACACACAAAAACTTACACACACACACACTAACAATAACACACACACTACAACAATTACACACACACACAAAAAATAAAAAAAACACTCAAAAAAAAAAAAACAATAAAAAAAGCACATGAACAAATACATTCAAACAAAAAAAAATAGACAAACACATTAAAACTAACACACACACGTCAAAACTTACACACACAAAAGCTTAGACACACAAAAACTTACACACACACACACACAAAAACTTACACCCACACTCAAAAACTCACACACACACAAAAAAACTCACACGCACAAAAACTTACACACACTAACACACACACACACAAAACAAACACAAAAAAACAAGAAAACAAACACACACACGCAAAAACTTACACACACAAAAAAATACACACACACACACACACACACACAAACTTACACAAACACACACAAAAAAAACTTACACACAAAAAAAAATACACACACACACATACACACACACACACACAAACTAACACACACACACAAAAAACTTATATACACACACAATAGCTTAGACACACAAAAACTTACACACACATAAAAAAAATGACACACACTCACAAAAACTAACACACACACACAAAAACTTACACACAAACACACGAAAACAAACACACACTCACGCAAAAACTTACACACACACACAAAAACTTACACACTCACACAAACACACACACACACACAAAAACTAACACAAGCACACTAAAAATTACATTCACACACAAAAAAATACACACACACACGAACACTTACACACACACTAAAAAACTTACACACGCAAAAGCTGAGACACACACAAACTGACACACACACACACACACAAAAAATAACACACACACACAAAAACTTACACACAAACACACAAAAACTTACACACACAAAAACTTAAAAACACACACACACACACAAAAAATTACACCCACACGCAAAAACTGACACACACACAAAAAATTACACACACACACACACACACACACACAAAAACACACACACACACACATACACACGAAAACTTACGCACACACGCATA